>NC_133372.1:35012658-35077900 GCF_049309525.1 Garra rufa
TTACAATGACTTCTGTCACTAATAGGCAGTTATCATGCTTTTCACTTTAGAATACTGTTCCACATAATTAGAAATTATTTCTGAAGGAAAGTTGTTAATACTTGAGTAATTACTAGTGGGTTATAATGACCTTCACTTCAGAAGTAATTATACATGATGTATTATATGCATTAACTACTGTATGAAAATGTATGTAGGTTTTTAGGAGGTATGAAAAATAGAAGTTTTTTTGATTTGCTAACAAGGAACTAATGCATTCAGTTGAGTACTATTACTTACTCATTTGTTCACTGAAGTTTGATGTTAGTTATAGTAGCTACTAGTATTACTCATGTTCCTGTGATATTCATTAATGCTGGAACAGTATTCTATCTCAATCTGTTATTTACCATGTCTTTGTAGTTTCTAAGACAAAATAGTTTCAAAATAAATCCTAAACCCTTTTTGTCCCTGTGTACATATTTGTCTTAGGATTAGATGGTCTTCCATAGATTTCCATAGATTTAACAATGTCACATTCGTGTAAGATGGCTCAATCACTTGTGCTATAGAGGACCACAATTGATTTTTTTAATCAAAGACAATCTAGAAAAGTACACCCCCCACTGAGGCACTGATAACAGGCAATCAAAATGTCATTTTTTCATTGCTAAAACATCTTACAGACAACAAAACTGGAGCAATGTCGGAAATGATGTCATTAGGGAAACTTTTATCTTAGGAGGTTAAGTTAAGAATCATTTTTTTTCCAATCATCTATTTGTACCGTGTGTTAGATAATGTATAAACTAATCAACTTATCACTTGTCAGTGTAGGTCCTAAATGAATTTAGCTCAAGACAATGCAGCCAGCTGTGGGCACCCCCGCATGTTTGGACCCCGGGGCTTCAGCCCCTCCTAGCCCTTATATTAATCTTATAATTATATTATATTTATATTAAGCCCTGCTGAGGAAATATTCTGTCTTTAGTCTGGGTTATTTCCCCTGTGATTTTCAGATAATTATTACAGGTTGTAGACAGAAGATGAGACACTTCACTGTATTACCTGCCTGTGAGTGCTTTCCCACTCTCCTGCATAGAGCAATGAAAGCTCATTACTGAAATATGGGGTCTGAATCTGAAACTTGATGACCAGGTGAAAATGAGGGGGACTAGGAAATCTATGTTATTGCAAATTCACATATAGCATTATATGCAGCAATGGGGTGAACAGTACAAGGATTATTGACTGAAATATTACAGTACTTTGGTTGTAAAAACATTTAGTTGGCATTAATAGCCCAGCTTACATTTCAAGTCACTGGTGATTTTGGGTTCCTAGGTTTCACAGCTGATTGTGCATAAAACCACCTTGTTTTAAGTAAACTTGTTGATGCCAGGCACCTTTTTCTTTTAAGAGGTTGTGAACTTTCTTAATTTAAATTGACATTTTTAATTTGCCTCTGCAGTCAGTTTCATTTAAATGATGGATTGCTTTGTATGTGTATAATTGAACTTTTGAGAAGGAAATAGCCGACAAGGTATCAAAAAAGAGGAAGAAGAAAAAACGGCTTGTGTTGCTGCTTCATTAATCAGAGTGGAAAGGTTCTGGACCCAGATGGGAGCGAGGGCTGGCAATCAGACGAAAGGCCCAAATGAAAGGGCCTAGCCAGCCTCTTTCTCTTCCTGCTATACCACTCTAATGAACACTGAGGGAAAATATTTTCTGTACCTTTTGCTTGTGTCCAGCCAACCTGTTGTCAGACAACCAAACTAAATAATTGTGTCTTATAAAGAAATAAAAAAGAATAATTAATCCCTTCAGACCCTGCGTCCACCGAAATGGACATCACATAAATTTTTGTTTAAACCTGTAAAATTAAATGATTTTATAATATGAGCAATGCCTCATCACTGATAGGTCCCTGATCAACCAATCACAATGAAGATATGACTAACTTAATCTGATTGAGTTACAGACATCCCAAAAGAGAGGCATGAAAACCATCTAGACAGGAAGAGGAAGAAGCCCACATTTTACCTTTTATATGCAGAGTTATGGTAATAGTAGCCTCATTAACTTGCATATATTATAAAATTAAGACTATCAAATGATAATATTCAAAGTTATTTTGAAGATCTTTCAGAGTTGCACAGGATTTTTTTTGTAAATTTAATGTCCATCGCAATGGACATCAGGTCTTGAATGATATCAGCAGGAACCTCATGACTTTGTTGTATAACAGGTTGAGAAATTTGTTGAAGCATTCAAAGCTAAATACAAAGCTACAAATTCTAATGTTATTGTTTTATGAATATTGATGTTAATTAATGAAATTAATTTTAACCCTTAAAGACCTATAACATTTTTGGGGCACCTGAGGCACATGTATATTTCTTTGTTTTTTTCAGACGTATTCTAGCAGTCAGCATCAATTGTCATATATCATTATAAACATAAGAACTTGAAATTTATGTCTAGCTTATTTAAAATTACAATTTTCCTTTTGTTTTCTCTAAGAATTAGTGAATTTCTAGAATTTTAGGAAAAACACTAGCAACAATTGAGTTTTTTTTTTTTTTTTTTTACTGTGTACTCAAACAAAAACTTCTGAAGTTTGGATTTTTTTGAATTTTGTCTAAATATAACATTCCCCAAGCAACTTATAGCCATTTATTACAATATTATCATAGGTGCTTTTCAGTGAAAAACAGGCCCATTTAGTTTATTGACATTATAGAACTGTCCAAAAACGTTTCGGGAGTAAAGTCATAGCAGAAACAGTGTTATATAATAGCAAAACACAGGAAAAATAATTTACTTTTTCAGATAAATATATTCTTAATCCGAGAATGAGCAATAAACGTGAACAGTGAAGAAAGTAACACAAGAAAATTGCACAAATTGTCTTGTGCAACAAAAAAATAAACAGTCCAAATTTTTCACAAACTTCACACAAAATGAGAGCTTTGAGTTGACTAAACCTAAAAAAAGTGAGTTGGCTCAACTTAAAATAATAATAATAATAATAATAATAATAATAAAATGTAATTTAAGTTTTAATTTAATTGAGCCAACTCAATTTTTTAGGTTTAGTCAACTGAAAAATACATATTTTTTGAAAAAAAAAAAATGGTAACACTTTACAATAAAGTTCATTAGTTAAACATTAGTTAATGTATTAACTAACATGAACTAACCATGACCAATACATTAGTTACTGTATTTACTAATCTTCATTAACGTTAGTTAATGGAAATACAGTTGTTCATTGTTTGTTCATGTTAGTTCACACTGCATTAACTAATGTTAACAAGATTTTAATAACGTATTAGTAAATGTTGAAATTAACATTAACAAAGATTAATAAATGCTGTATAAGTGCAGTTCATTATTAGTTCATGTTAACTAATGTGGTTAACTAATGTTAACTAATGAACCTTATTGTAAAGTGTTACCAAAAAAATCTTAAAATATTGAGTTGGCTCAACTTAAAATATTAAGTTCAGTCAACTCAAAATATATATTTTAACTATACATAAACTTAAAATATTTATAGTAACCAATTCATTTTTTTAGGTTTAGTTAACTCAAAAATACATTTTTTTTTAAATCTCAAAGTATTGAGTTATACTTATTATTTTATTATTTTTTTAAGTTGAGCCAACTCAATTTTTTAGGTTTAGTGAACTCAAAACTGAAAATATTAAGTTGAGCCAACTAAATTTTTTTAGGTTTAGTCAGCTCACAACTTAAAATTTAAGGTTAAGCCAACTCAATATTTTAAGTTTTGTCAACTCAAAAATACATTATTATTATTATTTTTTTTAATTTAAGTTGAGCCAACTCAATTTTTTAAGGTTTAGTCAACTCAAAAATACATATTTACATATTGTAACAAACAGTCTGAGGCGAGTGGATCCATTCGCAGCATTTATTAAGAATAAACAAACACACAGGGGCAGTGAGAATCTTACACGGGAGGGAGTCCAGGAGTCAAAACACGGGAAATAAACACGGGAAGAAACGCTCAGAAATGCAGCCGGGGCAATACAAGACTTCGCAAAGAGCTAGGTGTGAGAGTGGCTTATATGCAGTGTGTGTAAATGAACTGCAGGTGTGTGAGTGTGTGAATGAGCTGCAGGTGTGAGCATTGATGAGTGCAGTGGCTTGTAACGGAGGCTCAATCGTGACATATATGTATATTTACTGAGTTTTATTGAGTTGGCTTAACTTAAAATTTTAAGTTATGAGTTGACTAAACCTAAAAAATTGAGTTGGCTATTAAGTTGAGCAAACTCAATTTTTGGCTCAACTTATTTTTTTATTTTTATTTTTTTAAGTTGAGCCAACTCAATATTTTAAGTTTAAGATTAAGAAATCTTAAAATATTGAGTTGGCTCAACTTAAAAAAAATAGCTAAATAGCTAAAACTGCTCGATCTTGCAGGTTTGCACTGCACAACATCAGAAAGATCAGGCCAACAGAGCATGCTGCACAACTCCTCGTCCAGGCCCTGGCCATTTCCAGGCTGGACTACTGCAATGTTCTTTTAGCTGATCTTCCAGCATGTACAATCAGGCCTCTACAAATGATTCAGAATGCGGCAGCACGGCTGGTCTTCAATGAGCCCAAAAAGGCCCATGTCACACCTCTCTTCATATCACTACACTGGCTACCGGTTACAGCTCGCATCAAATTCAAGACACTGATGCTGGCATATAGGACAGCCACCGGCTCTTCTCCTGCCTACCTCCATTCACTACTACGAATCTACACTCCCTCCAGAAGTCTGAGATCCTCTAGTGAAAGACGCCTCATTGTACCACCACAGAGAGGCATGAAATCACTTTCCAGAACATTCTCATTCAACGTTCCTGTCTGGTGGAATGATCTTCCCACCCCTATCCGGAATGCACACTCCTTAACACTAGAACCGCCAGAGGTCGCTGTATACCTAAAACCGCCATGCGGGTAAATTTTACCCAAGCGCAAAGAAGTGTTTTGATATGGCTAAAGAAGATTTTATTTCACTGTATAATGCCACTGTCTTGATAAAGAAGTGTCTAGTGTCATAAAAAAATGATTGTCTAGTCATCAACTTATTTTTTTGCCCTGTTGTTTTGTTTATAGATTTTTATGCATGCTACAGTCCATTTTCATAACAGTCAGTTTAACATAAACAAGACTGCGCTGACAAAGGGAATTAAAAGGATGTAACTACATAATTGTGTGGTGTAATATTAATTCATTGTCATTATTCAATAAACTTAGACAATTCATGTTATTTAAATTACGAAAATAGCCCATAGACAACAATGTGCAAAAATAACTTGCGCACACTGCATAGGATGAGGAGATGTGAAATTCAAGTGCACAGCTTCACCTAATGAATTATTAATTTGTTTACTTATATCATTTATAATATGAATAAGAGAACAACACAAATAAACTTAATAAAAAAAATAAATTAAAAAAAGTATACATTACATAGATCAGATTTTTTTTTTTTTTGATTTTTTCAGGAAATGATCAAACTAGAATAAATAGCAACACAGTTGCAAACAATAAACAATAGAAATTGCAAAACAAAAATTAAATAAATAATCCAAAGTTTTAACAATATGTGTAACATTAGACTAAAACATCTAAATATTAGATCACTTTCAGATGAGCCGTCAGATGCTGAGGCGACCCAGGACGCATAAGAGACTCTCCAATAATCATGGTATTTAGTGCATGTAATAGCGCTTCATCAAAAATCAGCTGCCTTCTTTTACTCATATTGACTTTATTTATGAAACTGATAACCACTAATTCAGTGAATAAAAGGCGCTGCCTAGCAATGTACAATGTAAAAACATAACCGGCAAGATTATGACAGCACTAAAATACACGCGTTATATAGTGGGTAAATTTGACCCGCGCTGGCGCTTTTAGGTATAAATTCTAAGTTTTTCGATCTTGTATTATCTAAACACTTTTTAACACCAGGTGATTTTCAATTATACAATTTTAGTAAAAGTCAATGACTGGGAGACTTGAGTGTTTTACTGAAAATCTGTTATGTACATTTGAATAACAAGTACGGGTAAAATTTACCCCATGGCGGTTCTAGTGTTAACAGCTTTCAAGCATCTGCTGAAAACCCATCTTTTTTGACACTATTTGACTCAAAAAAAAAAAAAAAAAATAATAATAATAATAAAATAAAAAATCTTTTTTGATCTTCCCTTTCTATCCAGCACTCATCTAACAATGCCTGAGATATATGGTATTTTTGAGCACTTCCTATGTTGATCTGCCTCCTTAGGATGAATCACTTGTTGTATTCCCAATTGTAAGTTGCTTTGGATAAAAGCGTCTGCTAAATGAATAAATGTAAAAATGTAAATGTAAAGTTTTGAGTTCACTAAACCTAAAAAAATTGAGTTGGCTCAACTTAAAATATTAAGTTCAGTCAACTCAAAAAATATATTTTAACTATAAATAAACTTAAAATATTTATAGTAGCCAACATTTTTTTTTAGGTTTATTCAACTCAAAAATACATATTTTTGAGTTGACTAAACTTAATTATTTTTTTCAGCCAACTCAAAATTTTAAGTTGGATCACCTATAAATATAAAAAACTGAGTTGACTGAACTTAACATTTTAAGAATTTACATTTTTTTTTAGTTGACTGAACTTTTAAGTTCATATTTTAAGTTGTATTTTTTTTTTACATGCCTTAAATTTGCAATTTCTGTATTGCATTAGTTTTTAATATTTCTCATTGGCAGTGGTGTAGTGGAGGGTATATGCAGGTATTCGGCGTATACCCACTTCTTTATCAGGGGGCTTTGTGTATACCCACTTCTAAATCCCCTCTGATGCGCATCATTCAGTAGTGTCCTGCATTATTCAAAATAAATGACAGTCTACCACATCCAGTCATATGTGAATAAGTGCAAATATTTGCTAAAAAACACCCAATAAGGACTGTGGCGCTGGCTTGCTTTGAAATATATTTGATGATTGAGCCTGATGTGCCTGCGCCCGCTCCGTCTCCCGCACCCCAGTAATTTTAATCAGTACATAATAACGAAAACAATACCTTACAAATAAAAAGAAGCAGGTTTTTATGATCAGAAATTTCTTAAACCAGTGAACATCTGTAAACTTTTCCAAGGAGTAAACGAATGCCACTGCTCATGGTGCTTTAATATTCATCTTTCCAGGAAATGCCTTGAGTCTGCCCCAAGGATGGTTAATGTTTGAGGCTTCTTCACCATTTGCTGTTATTTGCACCCAATTATTGGTTTGCTGATTTTGCAGTGTGTGCACTAAGCGTGCGCATTGTGCTGTGCATGTAGTATTTTGGGTCACATTCCTGAATGGTCTGTATCTCTGGTGATCACCCCAGCCTTCTTGTTTATTTATTTATTTTTTTAACTCTATTTATTGGTGTATAGTGTTACTTATTTTAATCAGCTGGTTTGTAACTTGTTTTACTACCTTGATTATTGCACATGGGTATTTAATGTTTGACTTTTCAGTTAAATCTCTTTTTTGGCACATTTTATCTGTAAAAGAAAACCTGCCTAATCTTTATTCACACCTGAATAGAAGAAGTTTTTGTTCATGTTTTACAAGCATTTTACCTTGCATAAACCATTAATTTGAATTACACATTGCCTTGTGTTGTGCTTTAGAGTTGTAGGAAATGTCCATAAACTTACCTGAAAAGGTGCTGGTCATTTTCTGTCAGGACATTATCTGATTTCTTTTCTTACATTATAAGAACATTACACATACATTGCTTTGTGTTGTGCTTTAGAGTTGAAGAAAATGTCTGTAAACTTAACTGAAAAGGTGTTTTCTGTCAGGACATGTTTTTTTTTTTTTTTTTTTTTTTTTTTTTTACATTATATCCTACTTTCTCGGGGTTTGTAAGAAACTGAAAACATACAACAACTTTCAATTCAATTCAATTCAAGTTTATTTGTATAGCGCTTTTCACAATACGAATCGTTGCAAAGCGCTGTACAAAAGTTTAGGCTACTACAATATATTTAGTAATATACAACAACAGCAATGTCAGTGTATGTACATTCCCAATAATGGCAGCATTACTCTTTAACTTCATCTTTACTGGAAAATGTCAGCACTTTATAAAATCAAACTGCTTGTTTATAAAGTCTCCTTTAAACACAATACGAAATAAATACATTCTTATAAATTTAAACTTAAATTTTAGTTCTTAAAATGCAAGTATTTTGGTAAAAAAAATGTTGTACACTAGTTATTTTAACGTACTCTTTTATAGCAGATGATGATCAAAAATTTGTAAAACTACACACTTGGTAGTAACTACACACAGTGTGATATAATACTACTAAAAAATATATAATCCTCCCCTTTAACTCCATACCGAAATCTCAGATCACCAGACAATGAAAATATACATAGAATAAATATACAACTCAAATTTTTTTTTAAATATCTGAAAAAGTTGAAAATTTGTGTTGTACTTTAGAGTTGAAGAAAAAGCCTGTAAAAAAAATTAAATCAACTACATTTTTTGTTTAATCAACTCAAAAAACTGAACTGAACTTACATTTTGAAGTTATGTCAACTCAATTTTTTAAGTTCTGTCAACTCAAACTAGTTTACAATAATTTACAACTAAATTACAAAAACTATTCGCTTGTTAAGTTTGACATCACGCGTCACAGCTTCCGTGTCCAAACGCTCTATCAGATGTCACAAGAAAACAACAAACAGTGCTGACATACACTCACAATGTGATATAATACTACCAAAAAATATATAATCCTCCCCTTTAACTCCATCAGACAATGAAAATATACATAGAAATCAATAAATATAAAAATATATATATGTTTGTTTTTGGGATGCTGTGAACACAGAGATTGTAGTGTACACCGTAAGTTTGAAAACGTTTAGCTTAAATGTTTAATATGAATAAACAGTGTTGAGGATTAAACGGCTGTTGAGATTGTATTCTCATGGGAAATTAGACCTGGAAACAGCATTTGTTGGACGCGCAGTACGTCATCACTTAACAACCGGATAGTACCAGAGGTACGTAGTCTCATTTCGCATTTAAAACAGATGATAATTAATGAATTAGAACTGAAGATTATTTTCAGTTTCTGTTTTAAAACATTAGCAGTATTAAATTGCTTATTAATGAGTATATACCATTTATAATAGGATTAATTACAGTTTTTAGCAGGACAACAATTGTGTGGTTTGTTTGTTTATTTTTGTTTAGAGACATTTGGAAACAGGAGAAATCATCCCTTAATTATTGACAACTGGCAGAGGAAGAAGAAAGAAACTGCATGTATTCAGTGCAGCTCCTTACAGTTGGAGAAACCAATTAAATAGACTGTGGACTCATTCATTGACATGTGCTCTATTGTCTGTCACTTGATTAAAGGGTTTTGTTATAGCAGAAGACTCCTTTCCGCAAAATAATGGTTAACTCTCTTGGAGAGTACACTGGCATTTCTCTCTTGACAATATTCAGTCTTTATGTTTTCAAGGATCTTAACAAGTTGAGCACTGCATCGAGCAAGAATTCTCAGTGTCGAAACCAAATTAACATTTCTCTGACATGTAGTGCGTTTTCTTGTCTTCATGTTTTATGGCTGCTATATCAGAGCATGAACATCAGATCTGACATCAAACCCCAACCATAACCCAAAGGGTTCACTATGTTTATAATGAAATAATCCTTGTTGTTGTGTCTGCAAAGAAAATATAAAAATAATGACATAACCAAAACTACTTAATGCTACTTGAGTTAAAACAAATGACAGCCTCCCACTCAGGTTATCAACACATGTCTGTTCTAGGTCTTCTGGGTTCATCCAAGCCCACTTGAAGTTGATTGCGTCTCAGCACTAGAGCTCAGAGAAGCACTCAAACACTGTGTGAACCAAAAGATTCTGAGAAAAAGTACTTGAATTCGGAACAATTTTAGGGTACTTAGAAGAGAACTGTTCTCAGAATCTCACCCTATCCTAAAGAAAAATCTGTAAATCATTTAACAATAAAAAAATGGATTTATGTAAGCACTTTTAGATATTTTTAGATGCTATCATTTAAATCCAATTGCATTATCGTGTCAGTGTGTAACACGCTTCTTGTATGCTTTTGTGCATAGATGTGCACAAGTATCCATATGTGCATGTGAAATGTTTAACAGCTACTTATAAGAGCTAGAATGTACTTCAAATTCTGGCGCAAAGGCATGTGTTGCGCTCTTTAATATGTTTTTCTCACATGGAGAACATATGGATGTGCATGTTTTGGTGTTAGCATTCAAAATTGAGATTTGCAGCACCCCAGGGTTTGGCTAGAAGGAGATACACATATGTGCAAAAAAAAACAAAAAAAAAACAACTCTTCTTGAATATTTGAAATGTTGAAATGCCTTTAAGCTAAATTACCATTCCCCAAAGAATCTGAAACATGTGGCACAATATACATTCATTTATATAATAAATCACAGAAAAGAAAGAAAATGTACACAGTGGTCATTTTATGTCATTGCATCTGTGTTGACCCAAAAATGAAAACTCTCATAATTCTCATAATTTACTCACCTTCAAGTTGTGTATCACCTGTACACATTTCTTTTTCAGCTGATCACAAAAGAAGATATTTTGAAGAATGTGATATCCAAACAGTTAATAATATTGACTTCTAAAAAGTATATGGAAGTCAGTGGCTACCATTATCAGTATATCTTCTGTTTTCAACAGAAGAAAGATATTTCTGCAGGTTTGGAACAACTTGAGGGTGAGTTTTCATCTCTTTAATATACTACAATAAATCAAACAGAGACATGAGGCAGTTGGTTTTATAAAGGATGCCCAGAAAGAGACATGTAAATTATAATGTGTAACATTTATTAAAAGCTATAGTATTAATGAAATAGAGCCGAGGGGTCACTCCAGCAGACCATGTGCAATAATCAAGGTAGTAAAACAAGTTACAAACCAGCTGATTAAAATAAGTAACACTATACACCAATAAATAGAGTTAAAAAAATAAATAAATAAACAAGAAGGCTGGGGTGATCACCAGAGATACAGACCATTCAGGAATGTGACCCAAAATACTACATGCACAGTACAATGCGCACGCTTAGTGCACACACTGCAAAATTAGCAAACCAATAATTGGGTGCAAATAACAGCAAATTGTGAAGAAGCCTCAAACATTAACCATCCTTGGGGCAGACTCAAGGCATTTCCTGGAAAGATGAATATTAAAAATCAACCACAGTGACAAAAACCACGAAACAACATTAAATGTATAAATATTTCAGCACTACAACAGCCAGGCACTGCTCTGTGGGGATTACAGGATGTCCGGTGAGAGCTGAAGAACAATCCAGCCGTAATCTGAAATGACACAACAAAACCACAACAATGAAACGTTTTCTTTCTTTTTTTCATTCTTTCTTTCTTTCTTTGCCTTCATGATTTTTTTTGTTACTTTTTAACGACGTACTGAATTGTTTTAGACTTTTATTTTCCTGGATATTCCTTCAAATATAAAAAGCAACACAAAAATATGAATTATTAGAATTAGAATTAGAATGAGCTTTATTGCCAGGTATGTTTACACATACTAGGAATTTCTTTTAGTGACAGCAGCTCCACAGTGCAATAGAGTGACAGTGACAAGACAAGACATAGATTATAAAAAAGAACAATATACAAGTACACAAGACAAAGTGCAAAGTGCAAAATAGCAAAAACACATTATACAGAGTATGCCATTACTAGGTACAGGTATATTAGGTGCAAATTTAGATGTAAGTAGGTATTAATAAATACTGAATAGATTAATAAAGTGTATAATAGTGCTGCATGTTCCACGTTTACTGACAAGTGTTCATGAGATGGATTGCCTGGGGAAAAAAACTGTTCCGGTGTCTGGTCGTCTTGGTGCTCAGTGCTCTGGAGCGCCGACCAGATGGTAACAGTTCAAAGAGCGAGTGTGCTGGATGTGAGGGGTCCAGAGTGATTTTGCCAGCCCTTTTGCGCACTCTGGATAAGTAGAGATCTTGAAGGATAGGAAGGGTTGTACCAATGATTCGCTCAGCAGTCCGGACTATGCGACGTAGTCTTCTGAGATCAGAATTGGTAGCTGAGCTGAACTAGACAGTTATTGAAGTGCAGAGGACGGATTCAATGATGGCAGAGTAAAACTGTTTCAGCAGTTCCTGTGGCAGGTTGAGCTTCCTCAGCTGGCGGAGGAAGTACAGTCTCTGCTGGGCCTTTTTCACAATGGAGTCTATGTGAACATCCCACTTCAGGTCCTGGGAGATGGTATTGCCAAGGAACCTGAATGACTCCACTGTGTTAACAGTGCTGTTCATGATGGTGAGTGGGGGGAGAGCAGGGGGTTTCTCCTGAAGTCAATAATCACCTCCACAGTCTTGAGCGTGTTGAGCTCCAGGTTGTTATGACTGCACCAGACAGCCAGCTCTTTAACCTCCTGTCTGTAAGCAGACTCATCACCGTCTTGAATGAGGCCGATGAGTGTGGTGTCGTCTGCGAACTTCAGGAGCTTGACAGAGGGGTCTTTAGAGGTACAGTCATTCGTATACAGGGAGAAGAGCAGTGAGAGAACACAACCCTGAGGGGCGCCAGTGCTGATAGTCCGGGTGCTGGATGATAATTTTTCCAGCCTCACTAGCTGCTGTATGTCTGTCAGGAAGCTGTTGATCCACTGACAGAGAGCAGTGGGCACGGAGAGCTGAGATAGTTTGGGAAGGAGGTTTGGGATGATGGTGTTAAAGGCTGAACTGAAGTCCACAAACAGTAATCACATAAGTCCCTGATTTATCCAGATGCTGCAGGATGAAGTGTAAACCCATGTTCACTGCATCATCTACGGACCTGTTTGCTCGATAAGCAAACTGCAGGGGGTCCAGTAAGGGTCCGGTGATGTCCTTCAGATGAGCCAAAACCAGTTTTTCAAACGACTTCATGACGACAGATGTTAGCGCCACAGGTCTGTAGTCGTTGAGTCCTGTTATTTTGGGTTTCTCTGGTATCGCGTCATTCAGCCAGGTTTCCGTGAAACACAGAGCGGCAGAGTTTGAGAAATCCTTGTCAGACCGGGAGAGCAGGAAGAGTTCGTCCATTTTGTTGAGAAGAGAGCGGAGATTTGCCAGATGTATGCTTGGCAACGATGTGCGGAGACCGCGCTGTCTGAGCTTCACGAGCGCGCCGGCTCGTTTTCCCCGTCTGCGCGTCCTGTATCGCTTGATCAGCGCCGCCGCTCCGCCAACTACAACATTAAATAAAACGTCCGAATAATCGAAAACCGGTTAAAAGTTTTGTGGTGTGTTCTGCCGAATGTTCAGCAGTTCATCCCGGGTAAAACTGATTGTGTTTGCAAAACAAAAAACAGGAAAAATGAACAAAAACACTAAAACAACTGGAGAGCTACGCACAGAGGCTGTCATCCGCGGCGCCATCATTTGTCAATTATTATGATTTAAAAAAATAAGTCAATTAATCATGCATAATTTTATATTAGCCTTACCAAAAAAAAATGCAAACTATAAATCAATATTATTCAAGACATTTTATTTTTACTGTTAGTTTCCATTTAAGCATCATTTGCATATTTTACCTGTGCCATGTAACGTGTGGAATATAAATGCAACACAAATGTATTCATGACAGTAAATAAATGAAAATGAGGACTAGAAAGAACAAGAAGAGACTCCATATTTAGTAAGGTGTGTGATAAAGGGATAAAGAGCCCAGAAAGTCATTATCCTCAAATCGTTGAGGCAGTAATGGTGCTGTCAGAAAGAGGAGGTATGATGTACATGCTGAGAGCAAATACTGCACTGCAGACACCAGTGTTCCTCTCCGCTCTGATAAAGTCTGCTACTGTGAGTTCCATCAACAAGGCTTTGGCCACTGTCTGCATATGTAGAAAACACTCAGCAACTACTATTCAGCATCCATCCACCTGGAGAGCTTTGTAGTTCAAAGGTTTATTTAGTTGTAGTAAATTTTATTTATAAATAATATATATTTTATTATTATTATTGATCCTATATGATCTGAGCACATACAGTAATTATTATTTCAAACCTTTTTTTGCAACCTCTTGAGCACCCTTAAGTTTGCCATGCCCACATTCAGTCCAGAATATTTGCATATACATTTTAAGAGTTTTTTTTGTTACACTTGTTTCTTTGTGCTAGAATATTGTGTTAGAATCATTTATGATATAGACAGGCAGGATTAAGTAAGGATGGGTGAGTTTCCCCTCACAGAAAAGAAGAAGTAAGAAAGTACTCTCTGTTCCTCTTTTTAGGCACACTATATATTTTAGTGTCCCAGTGGTGCTAAGGATTGAACAGAATGTAAGAAAACACGGCTTTGCCATTTGCACTAAAGGCTTTTGGTTGCTTATCAAAGACACAAAGTGTAAAGTCTGACCAAACTCTTCATTTGTAAAGATGCTGAACAGCTGATGGACTACAATAGTGTTCTTTGTGTAGCTGTGCCTATTAAACCGAACACTTGAAAAATTCATATTTAAGTTATCAGATCTACAGTGTTTTATAAAAATGCAGCCTGATCTCATAGTTTGTATGTAGGTATCTGTAACATTTACAAGTACAAAAGGTATATTTTTGTACATTTTTATTGATGCTGGAATGTACAATCTGGACTTACTTCAGTGTTTGAAACTAAAAAAATTTCATGTTTTTAGATGAAAAGTGTAAAATATTTGCTATTTTTTTTATATCAGTAAGATATTTGTATCAATGCATTTTTATAATTTTACCAATAAGCAACCCCAAAACCTAGACCTACCAATTTTATAGCAAATATAAAAAGATATAAAACTTAATTGAACAAAAATGCAACTCCTACCTCTAAACCTAACCATAACCAAATTCTGTACAGTATAAAGAAAATCATGATAGACAGATAAGTACAATCACAATAATGTATTAATTGCAAAAATGTCAAAAGAGGTACCAGAATTAATTGAAATGACGATGCATTGCAGCCACAGTCCTGTCTGGTGGAATAGTTTTGTGTGAGGTGCAGAGTAGAATTGAAGTTGTTTATCGTTGAAAATATTATCCAGATTATTATCCTGATCCACTTTCTGAAAGCACACATTTCTCATTCAAATACATGCCACCAGAAACACAGCATGTCACAATCTGTGATGAAGCAGACGAGAGCCAATGAGGGTTCGATTTTCCTGCTGTAAAACCTGTCGTAAAGTTTCTTGAAGTGGTAACTTTTGAATTTGTAATGAATAGCACTGCCCTCGACTAAAGATTTTTCTGGTCGACTAGTAGTCATTAATTTTAAGCATAAGTCCGCTATTAGTTGCACGTTTATTAATAAAGCATATAAATAATAATTTAATTTTATAATAATTATGAATGTGTCATAGGGATGCTCATTTCGGTTAATTTTCCTGACCGACAACCGCTGCTCGTTATCCGATCATTAACCATTAACTGATAAAAATTAGAATAATGAATTTGTTTAAAATAAAAATAGAATGCACGAGTATCTGTGATGATACATAAAAATACAAGCAAATGTTTTATTTTAACGTGCAAACAGCAGCATTCTGGGGGAGAACAAGGACTAAACCAAATGAACTAGAAACATAGGGGGAAAAACACTTGGAAAACATGACAGAACAGGACAAAACACAGACATATACAGAGCAACAACAAAAACTGCATTCATATACTCAAATTATCACGCATCAGCAGCGCTTCTGAGAACAGAGAAAATCAGAATGAAAAAAGAATAATATAAATAGGCCTACACTAAATATGTATAAATTAAATAACTACCTAATTAAGATGACAAAACTAAAACACACTGAATCCTTCTATGCGCTTTGAAGAAAGGTACCGGTCTTGTTCTTCTCGTCTGACATAAAAATATATAGCAGGCCAGCCTATACCTCAGTTTTTAACATGTGGACATTCTACACGGATAGACTGGAACGCTGTCTGTTAACTCTTAGATCAGTGACAAAAACACTTAACAAAAATCCTTTCAATTTGCGGTTCGGGTCTTTTCATCCACTGATCCACATATGTGGAGAAACGTGTTTTCACAGTGTTCAATAGCCAATCACAGACATTTCTGTAGATTACATTATCGCAGTGGCCAATCAGAGGCGGCTATGTTACGATCCACTCAGCACTCAAAGTGCCGGTTTCAGTTCTGCTGAATTCTATACCTCCACGAACTCTCTCATTAAAACAAATTAATGCTGCGTTCCAGCCCAGGCAGGTTTTTAAGCTCGTAAATCACGACTTCAAATCACGACTCAGGACATTGTAGCGTTCCAGGCAAGTCACCCCAAAATGCCTGAGCGCATGTATTATTATTACATTATTATTCATTTGTTTGCAAAGTTATATTGTCCTAAAGTCTATTTTTTCACTGTGTACCACTTGCATAAACACCGCACCCGTAGGTGCTGACATAGTGGTTTCGCTGGTTATGTCACGTCATAACTCGTAACTGGGAGTATATCGATGTAGTACGAGTTCACGAGTGGAAAGTCACGGGTTTGACTGCCGTTCGGGTGCACTTTCACAGGTAGAAGATTGGAAAAACACGAGTAACGGGTTGCCTGGAACGCGGCATAAGTGTAGACATGATGTAAATAAGAGATTCATTGTACAGTGTAAAGGTTATTTTATTACTTTTTATTAACTTTGTGAGATTGCGATTAACTACAGTAATGTATGTGACAGCTTTCCAGTGATTGTAAGGGGAGCGCGCACTTTTTAGACTATAATTAATTCAGAATTTGAATACATTTATTCCTGGATTCACTCTCTGATAACCAAATATCGCCATTGCCATCATGTTGCATTCAGGCTACTACATCAGTTACACAAACTAAGAGAAGGTGGTGCTTACTCAGCAAAATATGTCTGAACAGCCGCACTGTGTCCACACGCGCCCGTGAGTAAACATTATTTTTTCTTTCACCATGCAGCAAACGTAAAAAAAAATATATATTTTTTTCTTTAACCGTTTAACTGATAGTAATAATCGGTTAAAATTCTTACTGACGGTTAACGGTTAAACGGTCAATATGAGCATCCCTAATGTGTCAGGAAGAAACAGCAAACTGCATTAACGTTTCAATACTTTTTTGATAAACTAGTGTTTTTATGTTTTTGGTTTAAGAGATGAAGTTGGCGACACGTCTCTGCAGTAGTGGATGTGGCTGCATGCATGTTTCATATGTGTAACCGGGGAGGGAAAAATTACCCAATATGTAAATGTTTAATTAAACTGAACAGTATATATTACCAGGAATACATTTACAATATAGACCAATACCTGCCCCATAAAATCAGATTAGGACGCTGGCCCTTTAAGGTTTCAGCGAGTCAAGATCATGTCCGAGGTTTAGCCTCGCGAGAGCGCGTGTGGGAGTAACGCCTTGCCGAATATATGCTGCGTCTCAATTCGCCTACTTATACTATGCCCTAAAAGTATGTACCCTTTTTGTAAAGAAAAAGTACATACTTTTGAGTATGTAGCAGAACAGTAGCAAAGAGTATAGAATACCAAGAGGCGAAACTCTGTTGCTGTTTTGGTAACAGCCACTAGGTGGCGCTTCGGTAGCGCGGCCGCCATTCTGGAGTGAAAATTCCAACTGGACAACAGCACAGAAGCAGACAGAATGACAACGAAATAGAAGTCAAAGTGGAAATAAAAGAACACAATGACTGCAGGGAGGTAGTGTGTGACCTTAAAAAGTGCAAAAAGTCACTCTACACTGTTAGATTTATTTTACGGATCAGAATTCATCATATCTTACGCACCCAAAATTTCCACAGCCAATTCAGAAGTGCAATAGACAATTTCTCAAATTAAGTCATCAGTAAATGTTATGACTACTACAGTAAAAGTTGTATTGAATTATTATATATGTTTTATGTTATCAATTGTGGAATCCAACCATTACATTTGAGGCAGCCTGCTGTATTTTTATTTTATGCAACTTAATGCATTTACTATTACTATTATTATTTACTATTATAGGTCTAAAATATATATTGTATTTATACATTATATTGTACGTGTTAAACCCATGGATCACACTACAAATATCGATGATCTTACAGAACATGATGTATTGCTGTGTCTTTCATAACTAAATAATTAAATAATTTTGGAGTTTTTAGTCATGCTTTAACGGACATTAATATAAGATAATACTGCAAAAACAGTTTACTGTTAAGCTGTTATATTCCTGTCGTATATTTATTGTCTAACATTCCCAATTTTCTGATGCATGTCCTTAATTTAATTATATATGTTGGTATTAGTTCAGCGTTTATAATGCTAGAGCAAAGATTTTGCGAAAAATAAATGCAAGACAAAGTCTGTTTTTGATAATATACGTTATTTTGTGTTGTCATATTTTTTAATTGCATTAATAACAAAGGTTAGGGTACGTACAAAACATACAAAAATCCTTTTAATAACAAACGAGTTATGGTTTAATAATTAACAGAAGTAGCCTAATATAATACAAAAATTCTTAAGAAATAAACGGAAAGGAGTAAAAAAATATATTTAAAAATGTTGTCATGATTCAGGTTGTGTATTTTAGCTTTAAAGTACTTTTTTTTTAAACAAAGCAGCTGATATTTGCCATAGCGACAGCATGGAGGTAGTGGACTGCCGAGTGGCTTTCACTCCAAAATGGCGGAAGCGTAGGGCTGCTACTGGGCGGCGCTGTTGCAATGGAACGTTCTATTGACTTTCACTTCTTGTCAGTATAAGTTCTTTGGTATAAGTTCTTTGACAGTAGGCAGGCTTTGGGACATACCACTTCGTCATAACTGCTTCTTTAACGGACGCTCTGTTGCTTAGTTACCTGAATCCTGTCACTGTTTAAACTGCCCTGTCAATCATCACAGTTAACATTATCTACATTTCGTTTAATTTGATTTCCTACCGTATTAGAGAGAAACGAAGAGGCACGTTCTTTCACGAGTCTTTCATGCCGAGGACTCTGCTCTTGTGTTTGCATAATTATGCCTTTAAACGTTAATGACCAAACCTATCATTATAAAAGTTCATAATGTTGCTGCACATGAAATATAACGCGGATAACATTAATAAAATATTTTTTATCAGGTTACAGACTGATTATTTATCACTCAAACCCATTTCTCTACCTGTCCGTTGGTCGTGCATATCCTCCATGTTTGTAGTTTTTTAACACTTTTTATGCGTGTTTGTAGTTCTAATCGAGTCCTCGTTCACCGCGCAATGTGTTGTGGGCAATATTAGCCGTTAGAGTGTGCATTGATCCGCACTCCGAATTCCGAAGTAGTAGACCATCCCGGAATCTTTGGAATACTTTTTTAAACATACTACGATTTGGGACATACTAATTCTATTTTCGAATACTATTTAGGATGGATAGTATGCGAATTGGGACGCAGCAATAGAATATTTCCTGAACACGGAAGTAAGTCCGACTCTTAACTGAAAGAATGCTTTGCATTTCCGGTCTGCATTGTTTCTAGTCAAATTAGGGTATATTCTGAGCTAATAAACTAATGTTAAACCTATTAAAATGTTTTTAAAAAGCACATGGCTCCATAGCGCCATCACTTGGCAATGTCGCAATGACCGTCATTTCTCAGTGCCTCACTTTAATGAGTGTGTGGATGACACGAAGCAGCGGACGTTAGCTACATTAAAAACAGATGGACGCTATTTGAATGGGTTCCTATGGAAACCGGAACAGAAAAGCATTCAATCTGACGTTAGAATTCGTAATGGCGGTGCTCATCGTTTACTCAGGAAAAAGGTCTATACTACGTTGTTTGTGTTTCGGAGATAAAAATGATATAAATGCCATAAAACGCCAAAAAGGTGGTAAATATTAACTTGTATTCACATAACATCCCACCAGGGAATAGTATACAGAGGCGATTGTTTTGTGATCTCCAACGATTGATGAGAACTGATTGTGAGCTCACGTGGAGAGGTTTATTTGTGTCTCAAGTTTGTTGATGAATCATAGAGCGTAAGTGTTGTATTCGCTTATTTCATGATCTAATATGTTATGAAAATGATATCGTGTATACAGTGGGAAAACTATTTGCTGTGTAATAGTCCAGTGATGCCTTTCCATTGATTATTGGAGGGGAGATATAGCGCTGAGGAGGCCCTCTGTGAAAGCTGTATTGTATTCATCGATCTAGGGTGAGTGATTATTGTTTATTATTAAAGTGTAAATGTATATTTTGTACAGTTTATGCAAGTATGTTGAAACAATTATTTGGGGTTGTGTTGAATTACTTGTCTTTCAAATTCAAGATTAATCTGTGGTAAAGCTAATACTGTACTACTGTGTGTAATCCAGTGATAATTTGAACGATGCATGTGGCCTTATGTGTGCATCTGTATATGTTTTATTTCTATGGGGTTATTTTTGTGTCTTTATTATTCAAACAAACATACTGTGTTTGAGAGTAAAACTAATTATTTTGTAATTAAAATATAAAAGTTTGCAAAAAAAAAGTCTTCTTAAAATCTAAAAAATTGACATTGATAACAAAATTGTTTGCAGTGCGTGTAAATTTTTTTACAATCTTTATTTTTCTTTGTGCACTTCAAACGCTTTTCATCACGAAACCACAGATGTTGCTCTCTTTTCTGCTGTCTTTTTTTGCGGGTCTAAATTATTTGTTTGCAAGTTGAAAAGTTTTGCTTGCGAGTAAAGATGAATCTCAGTGGGCGGTCTCTACCTACCAGGATGAAAGGCCTTTTTCTATTGGTCACTCTCGATTGAAGTGACCACGCCCACTACGTTTCCCCGCTGCTGCCGCAGTCAGTCTGACTGAGAAACGAGTGAGTGAGGTTCTATCAGCCATGGCGAACAAAAGGGTACTGAGGAAGATAACTAATTTAACGTCTTAAACTGAGTGACAAGTGAATTTATGTAGTCTCTCTTCTCATGCTCACCCATTTAAATACGTAACATTAGCTAAGCTCGTCTGTAGTTCGGTGATACCGTTGAATAGGATTATTAGCCAGTGTAGCTAACGTTAGCTGCCAGAGTCCCCAATAGTAAACGGGGGGCATTATTTTCTGGGGGGGTAACTTAAACTAAAATATGAGTCACGTTAGTAGAGTTTTGATAGATGATGATTGTAATCAAGGTAAAGACCACCATGACCACCAGCAGGAGTCGTACAGTAGCGGTATCAACATTAAGTGACATGGCATCTGACGCACGGAAGCTGCGGCAGCAGTGACCGTGACACAGTCCGTCGGCACATGTCACAAGTGTCACTGGCACTGAGGCTCCAGTGCGTCAGATGCCATGTCACTTAATGTTAATACTGCCTCTGAGTTGTAACATGAAGTAACGCACGCCGTACAAGTGTCCGTTATTACTGATGCGCAAACGCACTGTATATGCACTACTCACAATACATCATATTTCTGCTTGAACACAGTTCAGTATATTCACGTAGTTATATACAGCGAGTGTTTTATAATGAATGCTCACGTGTTTTGAATAAGTTTGTCAGGATCAGTGGTGTTTATGTACATATGGGCATCAGACGCTCCAAAACACCCTTTTCTTTTTTCATCTGTGAGGACCCAACCTAGCGATTTGCCAGGACCTTGCTCGCTAATCTAAACTAATCTAAAAATATTAAAATAATGGCCTGACGCTTTACTATTGGGGGCTCTGGCAGCTAACGTTAGCTACACTGGCTAATTAAACCTATTCAACGGTATCACTGAACTACAGACGAGCTTAGCTAATGTTACGTATTTAAATGGGTGAGCATGAGAAGAGAGACTACATAAATTCACTTGTCACTCAGTTTAAGACGTTAAATTAGTTATCTTCCTCAGTAAACACCCTTTTGTTCGCCATGGCTGATAGAACCTCACTCACTCGCTCCTCAGTCAGACTGACTGCGGCAGCAGCGGGGAAACGTAGTGGGCGTGGTCACTTCAATCGAGAGTGACCAATAGAAAAATGCCTTTCATCCTGGTAGGTAGAGACCGCCCACTGAGATTCATCTTTACTCGCAAGCAAAACTTTTCAACTAACAAAAAATTTAGACCCGCAAAAAAAGACAGCAGAAAAGAGAGCACAAAGTGCACAAAGAAAAATAAAGATTGTAAAAAAATTTACACGCACTGCAAATAATTTTCTTTATTTTTGAGATTTAAGAAGACTTTTTTTGCAAAAAGTATTTTTTTTTATTACAAAATAATTAGTTTTACTCTCAAACACAGTATATTTGTTTGAATAATAAAGACACAAAAATAACCCCATATATTTCCAGGTGTGTAAAGGCCACTACTGTTGTCTTTTTCCCTTTTTGTTTTTTTGTTGTCTTTAAATGCCACACTGATTGTTTTTTTGGTACTTTTGTACTTTGAAGGGTGGAAACTAATTCCCATTTTATTTCTATTGCTGAATATTTTTGCCCTATTTTGTAACAGAACAACCCCCAAAAAAGCCAAAGCTATCCTTAATGCTGTGTCCCAGTGATCACAGTCGAGAATAAAAGACCCCAAGTTGAAGTGTTCGCCCGTGTTTGGCTCTTTATTGGGCAGTAGGCCATCGGCTGGCGACATATGGATTAAAAAAATCTGAGAAAATTTGTTTTCTATTTGACTTGGTTCATTTAAAAATAGACATTTCACTCTCTGTAGATATATTTTTCATGTCTGTAAGTCAAGTATACACAGAGTTTCGACGTTTTGCGCTCAAGTTCACAGAGACCGAGACAGCAGAAAGCGCATCCTGTTTGCTTTAATTATTTTACAAAAGTGCAACGTTTGTTTTTCTGAGTGCACACAAATAAACTTAAAGTCTTTACAGATTCGAAGGATGTATTACTGTTATCTGTATGACCAAAAAAAGACCACATACACTTCAATAGTGCACATTTTTTCTAGGTTAACATTAGATTGAGTTGCAATGTAAAGTTGCTACTACATACAATACATCTTTCAGATGAAAAGTCATATTTGAGGTCGATGAGTAATAGGTGAGTGTTTAGATGACCTGCCCAATGTACTATATTACCACATAGACCAGCTGTTAACAATCTGTTCGTCACGGACTGTGTGACTCCACCACTTCCTGTGGTTTTTATTTTTTTCTGCAACTAATAGACTAATAAAATTTTGGTTGACCAAGCCTCTTCTTGTTGACTAACGGTTAGTCGACTATTAGGGAGCAGTCCTAGTAATGAACGTGTCAATGCGGGTTTCGATGCTAGTTGCTCAGGATGAAGATTGCTGAATAAAGGCTTGACTTCCTCACAGTCATATATATGGATTCTGAAGGTTTGGATTACAGCGAACAAATACAGTTGATTCCTTTTCTGATTATGTTGCATTTTTGGTGTATTTTACAGTTCTACTGTCAGTCACAGCATGTCAGAGAAAATGCCTTTTGTGTTCCATAGCAAACTAAGTAAACATTTTATGATAAGTAATTGTTAAATGCTTGAAGAAAATGTTAAAAAATGTCATTTTTAGAGTTTAAAGTGAGTCTTGTTTAACATTAAGTATTCTTTGAAACAAGCTGGTAGCATAAATCACACAGAACAGAATGAAATGATCATAGATAGATAGATCACATTGGTTATTAAGCTTCTGTTTGAGGACAGAAGTAAAAGTGTGTGTTAACCTCCTATGGTGCGACTGTTTTGTTCTGTGACCTCAATCTGTCAGTGCGTGATAATGTACATTGGACTAATCTAGTGCTACGGCACTCGACAAATAAAGAAACATTACATTCTACACACACAAACTAGAAATGGAAAAGTTTTAAATTCAAGAAATTCGCTCAATACCCTCAGTCCAAAACCTGACTTGTGCACTGCTGAGACTTGATAACGCAAACTGCTTTTAGTTTTTAGCTATGGGCAAATCAAGGTTACTGAAGGCCGATGTGGGAGGTAAAATAAATAAATAAATAAATACAAATAAAAATAATACACATTTGTCTTTCAAAATAAATCTCTTTTAGAATATTTTCTGAGACATAAATATTTTTGAATCCTATACAGAGATTTCTCTGCCATTGTTACATGTTCAAGCATGCTGTCAATCACGATCTACTCTCCAAGTTCTGCTATTCTTTACCACAACATCGGAGTAGAGCACAGTCCTCTTTTGTTGGAAGGTAATTTCCATTCTGAAAATGCTGTCATCACAAACTGAAGCTTCATATACATCAGGATGTAAATGGGGTGTTGGTGACAGTCTGTCTCAAAAGGATGGTAAGAGGCCATAACTAATACTTATGGTATGTTTTTTGATGGTGAAGAGATCACTCTTGAAAAGAAATAAGGTGGAATGTCTCCTTAGACAGAAATACTACATCTAAAGTACACGACTCAATCATGTTCTGATATCGCTACCAAACAAAAACACAGTGGAAATCAGAATAAAAAAGGGCGCCTGATATGCTTTTTGTTTGACTGGGATATTATGTAAATTACAAGAATTCACCAAAGTAAACAGGATTATTAGCATTTGAGAGAAAGCAGTTACAGCTTCTTAGCACTGTCATCAAGAAGCCGTCTCTCTAACCGGTCTGTGTCTGCTCTCTATTCCACTCTCCCCCTTTCCCTCGATTTCCCTCGTCTACCTCGCGGTCTGACTCACACCTTAATTAGATTAAGACATATAGTACTTTTCCGACAATTCTCCCAAGACCTAAATGGAACATAAATGATTGAATCTCTATTATCTAAAGCAATTATGAATTGATACCTGAGGGAAGGGACTTCTGACATAAAACATTCAATATTCTCCTCTCCCCTGTGATCCCCCTTTTAAAATGTTTACATTCCATCATGCTGCTCTGTTTTTGCCATCATTAAATTTGTAGCATTCTCGTCAAGGGCACGTTTACACAAAGAGGGGCTCATTGAGTAAAATGACACGGTAACACCAATTATACAAAGAGGAATACAGTTGACTAGCAGTTTTCCACTCTTTTTAAATCTCTCTGGTGGAACAAACATTTTAAAAAATTCAATAAAATGTTGAAATGTTGCTGTGAATTTCTGTTATGTTTGGTTGTCAGATGGTTGGCACACTGTTGAAATTTTAGTTTTAAGGAACATGCAGAAACTAAAGGACTCAATTCCACGCCAAACTCACTCCTCTTAACATGTTTGTGTGATATGAATTGTAATGAAGTATTTATGTATGATGTATTATTAATTTCAACCAATTTCACAATCTTTTGTAATGGCTTTAGCACATTTTTCTAATCACTTAAATAAACAGTCAATCCATCTCCCTCCCATATTATCATATTTCAGCTATGAATTATTTCCTTTTTATTTTCCGTGTGTCAAAACCAAACCAACCCTCAAAAGGGCTAAATTTATTTCAGGGTTCCGAACATATAAAACTATGGCTGATTCCTCTCTATTGAAAAAAAAAAAAGTCAACTATCCCTTTAATGAACAATCATTTATTTTCACACATTTATGTATCTATGTATCTTTTAAAAGTAATCCATTACAATATTGTGTTGCTCCCTAAAACGTAACTGACTACATTACTGTCACTCCTTGTTTCACCCCCGTTGGACTGTTTTATTTAGTTTCTCCCTCTGTTGCCCATATCTGGCCTTTCCTGTTCCTGTCCTCGTCATGTGCACTAATTACTAATCAACATCACCTGTCCTAGTGTCATTTAGCCTGTCTTTATAAGTTGGTTTCTGTTCAGTGTTTGCTTTTTTTGTTCTTGTCTATACACTTTTGCATTACTTTGTATCTTTTATCGAGGCTTGCTTATTTGTTTTTATTATAAAAAGTTATATTTTTTGGCAAATGTAAAAGCCTTTTGAAGAAAGTTCAACACTTTTCAGCCAAAAAAAAAGAAGCACAAATGTTATTTTATCCAAAGTAATTTTTGCTTATTAATGTGGTTGAAGTGGATCTTCGAAAGACAGCAACAAACACATTGGTTATTAAAATGGGATTAAATAAATAAAGGATATTTGTGTTATTTAACATGTTTAATTATTGCAGGCTTGTGTCATATTTTGCATTTCACCATTTTTATCCATTTTGAGCAATACGGAATCTTTTTTTTTTTGCGAGTGAGATTCACATTTATACTAGAAGTAGAGTAACATGATGTTTACACAGTGCACACAATGCCTCTGCACTTACTCCCAATTCCGCTCAACTTATAAATAAGAGAGCTGTCAGTCAATAAATGGAAAAGCAAAGTAACTTAAAAAGTAATGCGTTATTTTCCTAGTTACTTAGAAAAAGTATCACGTAACTCAGATTACTTGTAATGGGTTACCCCCAACACTGGTTGTTGTTGCTGTTGTTTTTGAAAACAAACAAACAGATAAAAAGTTACACTGTAAAAAATAACCAGCTGTCGTTGCCAAAATTTTGCTGTAAAAAATATGGTAGCAACATTTTAGGTTTTATGGATTTATCTTTAAAAAAAAAAAAAAAAAAGTGAATTTCATCGACTGATAAAATCGTAATATACCAATCTATTGAAGTACTAAAATAAGTGCTAAACTAAAGTGCTACTGATCGTGTATACCCCTTGCCGGTATTTGGAAACTGATGTGTGAATAGTGCTTTACTGGTAAATAGATGGAATATCATTGCCTGTGTGAACAGCTCCTTTTTGTTTGTACCCGCAAAGTCATTTTACGGCAAAGATCTTGTACTAAACATCTGGGTGCTCAAACAATATGGAAGGAACCTTTAGGAAGAGCACATCAGGAGAACCTGGCAGATGGAAAGTTAAGCCCTTCAGTAATGGGGTCATCAAGCAGAACTCCAGAGTGGACCTGTCATGTCGTATACATTTAATAACAAATGGCAGGTGGGGTTGTGGTCAAGGCTGAGTGACCCAGAACAGCCCTCCCTTTGAACAACACCTTTGAACTCAGGACAATATTGCCAGGCATAGCAGGGTGTTGTTTTTCAAGGGAATGTAGTTACCAGCCACAAACAGAAGCAGATGAGCGGTCCTGGCACTCCGTCTCTAGGGTTGGAGGTTGGACAGGTTGGAGAAAGCAAACAGATTTTTGATCCAGATGTCTCAGTGACCTTTTTACCCACCTCGCCACCCAGCATCACTGTGGGTGACAGAACCATGTGCATTATTTGCCCCCGCTGCTTATCAATCTCCAGAATTGTATGCTGCCTATTATGCTGCGTTTGGACATAATGCTGGCCATTGTCCATAGTTCTCATTCCATGCCCAGGCAGTTGTTGGCCCAGTTCTGTTGTTTGCCACCTCACTCTGTCTTCCGTGTATTCACTGTGGATGTGAATGCGACTCCGGCTCACCCCACTGAGAGCATATTCTTAATATTTTCAATGCCAGTCGAAATCCATGGATTAGTCTGACACATCTCCTAATCCACCAAACATCCCATTCTCATATCTGACTCCTCTTTTGAATAAAGCATATTGACTTATAGATATAAGATCCTTTGCCTCAGACAAAATGAAGGGATGTGCTGACCCTGTATGCTCAGAGACAACACAAGGTTGCAGATGACATTCATATCATGTAATGAAAGGCCTAGCTTTGTGTTAAGATCACATGAAATGAGGGCTTTTGAGGATAAGAATGGTCTTAATGCAAAATTAAAATGTCACTGCAGTTGGCCATCTGTTTGACATATCTTATTTTGACATAACAGCAATAATCCTTTTCTAACACCATCAACCACTGGGGCTAAACGCTAGTTCATTGAACACAATGGATCAAATGATTCTACTGTTTTTGTTTGGCTCAGAAAACCGCTTGTTAGTTCGACTGAGGTATTTTGAAGACATGACATATTTGCTAAGCTAATGTTACTTCAACAAAAGCTTCTTGCTTGTAGTTTTGAAAATACTGAAGCTGTGTGTCAACAGCTCTATGTAAGTGGATATTCTTCTTCATGTTATTCTTGAAGAGCATAGATTTAGGAATGTGTCTACATGTTATATGTCAATTAAAATGTTGTATTACTTTCTAAACAATGTAAGGAGAGCAATAATACCTTGACAAAGCTATAAAAATAAAATAATAAAATGCATAATGACAAAACATACTGTATATTATGGAAGCCTGTTTACACCACTGAGAAAAAAAAAGCCACAGATACCTTTTTTTTCTCAAAATTCACAGCACTTTTTTTTCTTGCAAATGACCCTTCGCAAAAACCTGCCTTCCGTAGTTACTGTTGCTATGTCCCACAAAAAATGCAGCTCCCAGACTACACATAATTTTCTCATGCAGTGAAAAATACATTGTGGAACAAAGAGGAAACTGACAGCATGCAGACAGACAAGACAGAGCAGGTTACTTCTGGTATGAAACAAGGTCTCAGCTTTAAAATGTTGTCTTTTTTTAATAAATTCAAACAATAAGTACTGTTTTGTGGCTCTGTAATGTGTTGTGACAAATTGCTGTATCCTTACTGGATCAATCGACACGTGAACCGATTGCCTTTTCTTATTTACTTAAAGCACAAAATAAGCATGAATGAACATCAGAATGTATTTTATTTCAACCACGGAAAGATGTGAATACACACATTTTTTCAAGTTTAAGTCCGCAGAAGTTAATCTACTCTCCTGTCTGATTTCTTTGTTGGACAAAATGGCAGATTCTGTAAAATGATTTGTCAGATCGCCTGTCAATCAAGCTGTTTGTGAAGGGTCAATTGCGAATTTACATTTCGCAATTCAGACTTTTTTTTCTCAGAAGTCAGAATTGTAAGATATAAACTCTCAATTTTGAAAACATATTAGTGTTAAATTCGCAATTCTGACTTTTTTCCCTCACAATTCTGTTTATATCTCACAATTTTGTGAAAATAAGTCAGAATTGCGTGTTTGTTTTACACAGTTCTGAGAAAAAAAATTTTCAGTCGCAAGTTTATTTGCAATTCTGACTTTAGAACTTGTAATTCTGAGTTTATATCTCAGTTCTGAAAAAAAAAGTCAGAACTGCAAGTTTGTTTTTACGCAGTTACGAGAAAAAAAAGTCAAAATTGCAAGATGTAAACTCGCAACTGCAAAAAAAAAAAAAGTAAAAAATGGTTGTATGGGGTAGATCTGTTCAGGCTAATATGTATATTGTACTGCATATTTCACTGTAAACACAATAAATAGAGCGTTGAAGAAAAAAAGTCAAAACTGTGAGATAAAAACTCGCAATTACCTTTTTTATTTTTTATTTTTATTCAGAGGCGGAAACAGGCTTCCACAGTACAGTATACTTTTGGTTTCATATGCATAACAGAAATAATAATCTATGTCATAATTCACATATTCGAATGGCCATTAAAAAAAGGATAATGCCAGATGATACAGACACAGCACCTTTCAGCAGGGACTAACTCGACCATGCTAACTAGTCAAACTTTGACCTCTTGGTACATGTGTGTATCTTTTCTCCAGTACTCTACAATAATAGATGGACCTAATAGTTTTAATCATTTCTTTACAGTCAATCCACATGTGCCAACTGTCTGCAAATCTATTGTTAAAATGCTTTGGTTGGGTGATTGTCTCCCTAACGTCAGCCTTTGTCACCACCTCAAAGGCTCTGTTATGCACAAAGCATGTCCATTGACCTTGAAGTGGCCTTTGTGGCAGGCCTGAAAAAGGCACTTTAGGATGCTGTGGGTGCAGAGCGGGATGCAAGACTGAGCGCTTCTCATGTTTGATCCTGAACGGGGCTGACATTTCCGACAGCAGATGGTAGCTTTACAAATTTCTTTAATCCTGCAAGGGAAACATTCACTGTCAAAGGGTGGCGACACCTTGGTGATTCTCTAAATACTGACTTTTGAACTATAAGGTCAAATTCAAGGGGATAACATTCAAATGGCCCCATTAGCTCTTTAGCAAATGCAAAATGTATGGGATTTATTTATTTATCTGCTTGCCTGTTTGCTTGAATATATGAATGGAATCAGTTAGGTTAGGTTTATTATAAAGTCATTATTGTTATCCTCAGAATTTTTATAACAGAGCTGTAAATTATTCAATACATATTACTGTGCCTTACAACATTTTGAATAAGGTGACCCTCTGCATGAGTTTAAATCAGCATACTTTGCTAGTTTTATAAAAATATACAATGAACAGATGTAAATGTTGTAGCCACACTAAGAAAAGAATGTGATTTCTATTTCATTCCTCTAAGTAAAGGTAAGTATCCAATTCTCTGGATTTTATTTTATATTATTTTGACAAGTTTCTGAAACCTGCATTATCAAATATACCATTTTCATGAAAACTCAACATTTATTAATTTAGCAGTTTATTCTTAACACAAAAGTTATCACAGTGTTAGCTCTATAATCCATTGCAAATATTTCCCACAAATATTTGAATAAATACATTTCAATTATGTTTTTTTATTCCAGGTAAAGTGTTGGCAATAAGAAACTCAAAAGAATTATAAATTGTAAAAATGATCAAACAATGAAATAATATATTATTGGTGTGTTGTATTATATTGTAACAATACTTTGAAATTTACTTTAGAAATACTTTTTAGTTTTAAATGTCTGTTCTCCCAATGACTACTTCACATGTATGCATGTATTTAGATCATGATTTATAGAGTAATAATATTAGATTATTTAAATGTTATATTTCCCAGATAATGTAGTCATATCACCATTCTTTATTGTCTTGGTGCAACCAGTTCTCCTCTGTAACACTATGCTGGGAGAGTAATAACTAAAATGAAGATACAAAATGGTGACTTCAAACAGAAGATTTACCTAAATACACTATCATTACTGCAATGCATTTTTTAAACAATTTGTTGGTTACAACATAAAATTACACAGTCTGCAATTATTCAGAGTAAAATTCTAAATATAGTGTTTTATTGTAGATCATTAGTAAAATATTTTCTATTCTGTATCTGCATGGATAGATATACCAGTTCAATAGCAGAAGTTTTAGGTTCTGTATACTAGGCCAAAAAAGTGATTTCCTCCACTTGCGTCACACTGTAATACTTCATTCCCATGCATAAATTCTAGCCACCACAGACTTCGAACTAATTATTATTACATTGTGGACATATTTACATGGCTAGCTAAATTAATGTTTATATTTGGCCAGATATTGCATCCCAGCAGGGAACATGTCAGACTCAGCCCCAAGGAAGTAGTACATTATGAAATAATGTACTTGGTGTTATTGGTCATAGTTAGAATGACATCTGAAGGCTGCTCCAGTAATACTAACCTATCATTATATGAAATGTGTTCAAGAGACAGCTCTACGCATTATTCTTGGTTTGAAAGCTAGTGAAAACGTCAGGGTGACAGTTAGCCTTGTAACAAACAAAAGACATGCCATGCAGTTTCATGATTTTTTTTCCTTACTCATTGGTCATTTTACCAGTAAACGCATAAAGAACTCTAAAGTGCTTTTCACACAACACTTAACCTCGGGGTTAACGTCTTTTTAAACCTTCTGGAAAAGGCCCGTTTTATATGGGGTTATTTTTGTGTCTTTATTATTCAAACAAACATACTGTGTTTGAGAGTAAAACTAATTATTTTGTAATTAAAAAAATAAAAGTTTGAAAAAAAAGTCTTCTTAAATCTCAAAAATAAAGAAATTGATGACAAAATTATTTGCAGTGCGTGTAAATTATTTTACAATCTTTATTTTTCTTTGTGCACTTCAAACGCTTTTCATCGCGAAACCACAAATGTTGCTCTCTTTTCTGCTGTCTTTTTTTGCGGGTCTAAATTTTTTGTTTGCGAGTTGAAAAGTTTTGCTTGCGAGTAAAGATGAATCTCAGTGGGCGGTCTCTACCTACCAGGATGAAAGGCCTTTTTCTATTGGTCACTCTCGATTGAAGTGACCACTGCCGCAGTCAGTCTGACTGAGGAGCGAGTGAGTGAGGTTCTATCAGCCATGGCAAACAAAAGGGTGTTTACTGAGGAAGATAACTAATTTAATGTCTTAAACTGAGTGACAAGTGAATTTATGTAGTCTCTCTTCTCATGCTCACCCATTTAAATACGTAACATTAGCTAAGCTCGTCTGTAGTTCGGTGATACCGTTGAATAGGATTATTAGCCAGTGTAGCTAACGTTAGCTGCCAGAGTCCCCAATAGTAAAGCGTCAGGCCATTATTTTCTGGGGGGGTAACTTAAACTAAAATATGAGTCACGTTAGTAGAGTTTTGATAGATGATGATTGTAATCAAGGTAAAGACCACCATGACCACCAGCAGGAGTCGTACAGTAGCGGTATCAACATTAAGTGACATGGCATCTGACGCACGGAAGCTGCGGCAGCAGTGACCGTGACACAGTCCGTCGCACATGTCACAAGTGTCACTGGCACTGAGGCTCCAGTGCGTCAGATGCCATGTCACTTAATGTTAATACTGCCTCTGAGTCGTAACATGAAGTAACGCACGCCGTACAAGTGTCCGTTATTACTGATGCGCAAACGCACTGTATATGCACTACTCACAATACATCATATTTCTGCTTGAACACAGTTCAGTATATTCACGTAGTTATATACAGCGAGTATTTTATAATGAATGCTCACGTGTTTTGAATAAGTTTGTCAGGATCAGTGGTGTTTATGTACATATGGGCATCAGATGCTCCAAAACACCCTTTTCTTTTTTCATCTGTGAGGACCCAACCTAGCGATTTGCCAGGACCTTGCTCGCTAATCTAAACTAATCTAAAAATATTAAAATAATGGCCTGACGCTTTACTATTGGGGGCTCTGGCAGCTAACGTTAGCTACACTGGCTAATTAAACCTATTCAACGGTATCACCGAACTACAGACGAGCTTAGCTAATGTTACGTATTTAAATGGGTGAGCATGAGAAGAGAGACTACATAAATTCACTTGTCACTCAGTTTAAGACGTTAAATTAGTTATCTTCCTCAGTAAACACCCTTTTGTTCGCCATGGCTGATAGAACCTCACTCACTCGCTCCTCAGTCAGACTGACTGCGGCAGCAGCGGGGAAACGTAGTGGGCGTGGTCACTTCAATCGAGAGTGACCAATAGAAAAAAGCCTTTCATCCTGGTAGGTAGAGACCGCCCACTGAGATTCATCTTTACTCACAAGCAAAACTTTTCAACTTGCAAACAAAAAATTTAGACCCACAGAAAAGAGAGCAACTTTTGTGGTTTCACGATGAAAAGCGTTTGAAGTGCACAAAGAAAAATAAAGATTGTAAAAAAATGTACACGCACTGCAAATAATTTTTATCAATTTCTTTATTTTTGAGATTTAAGAAGACTTTTTTTGCAAACTTTTATTTTTTAATTACAAAATAATTAGTTTTACTCTCAAACACAGTATGTTTGTTTGAATAATAAAGACACAAAAATAACCCCATAGTTTTAATGCTGGGTTACATTTCACAGTTGTGAAGAGCAGAACTTTTGCCCTCTAACTGAGCTGCCATAAATAAATACATAAAATCAATCAAATTAAAAAATATATATATGGCACTAGAATGTTAAGCCCCGTACAGCAGATATGTTCGTCAGGTTTGGTCGGATCAGTGTGTCACCCCTGTTGCCGACTGAACATGTTGAATTGCTGTTTATCGGGTCTTGAAATGTCTGAGAGTGGCGTACTGTACTCAGGCGGCCTTTAGAAAGCAACTTGTTTAGAAACAAACAACAAATGAACTGCCTCAACGCTTGCCTCATTAAAAATGAATGCACTTTTTACAGTCACAGAAACTTTCATGCTCTGTTAGGTGAACGTTTCTGAGGAAACAAAAAACAAATCCGTTAACTGAAGTGATGAATAGACAAATGTATTTTTGCATAGATGAACAAGCAATTACTAAATTTTCTAATCAATAAGCAAATAAATTTAAATAAATAAACACTATAAATAAGTAAGGAAGATATATTCACAATATATTTAATCTGAAATCTCAAAACTAAAAGCCAGGATTAATTACTAATAACTAAATTTGTCATCGTTGTGGGTATATTATTAATGTGTTAGCAAAACACTTCCAACCCAAAATTCCTGAGAATAACAGTGGGGTTTTGCTAACAAGAATATATGCTGCAGTATAGAGTGTGACACCATATGGCAGAATACTGTGCTGAGTGGGAAAGAGAAATACATGAGTGAAAATGTATTTTATTCAGAACAGGGGATTTTATAATCACTGCAGGAATATAAAGTACATGTCAACAGCCTATGCCGTTTAATGTTGAGGGGAAAAAATGAGGCCAATGATTTCAACCTTGAAACATTTGACTCCCACATGCACAGGAGCAGCAAGAGGATCTGTTTATCAAAGCCCCAGGTGCCAGTGTTCGTCAAAAGTAGAGATCTTAAGCTCCTAGAAACACACAAAAAAAGGGTCATTAGCTCACTCTACAATCGAAGGCACTCGCCTTTGGCAGATGGGCAGTCACTTTTAAAAAGAGAAACCAAGATTAAAGTGGAAAAAGCCCCACTGGTAACCAATCTGCATGCCGATGGAAAGCTCCCTCTTTATTTCGTTCACGCTGGCACTTAATCCCTGTTGTTGTGTTTTCTCTTTTTTTCCAGTTCTGCCATGATGAAATACTCCCTTTTATCACCCCACTCTCTTCTCTATCATTCTCACTTTGTTTTTGAAGATTAGAGTTTATATCGGGTGATATCTCTGGTCGTAGTTACTTCATCACCCCTTTTCACACTACGCATTGCAAAAAAAAAAAAAAATCACCATTATGCACACATAATCTCAAACTATGCAACCAACGAATAATCTCAGACTATTCTGTTATGCTTCCTTGTGAATAAAGTTGTTGTTTATGCTTCAGTCTAGCAATTTCTCCCTTTTTGACCTTACTTTAAGTGCCTTAATGGGTATGTACAGTAGTATTCTTTCCCTGTAAATAACCCCAGTGAAAAAAAAGTACTATAAAATAAATGTGTTTTTTTAAAAGCCTCTTATGGTGAGAGATTATCCTATAAATGTTTATTTTGCTCCCTTGTATTCTCTTGATTATGACAGATTTTTGAATATGCAGTTACAGTTAGTGGAAGGATTTAAAACTTTGAGTAATGGCACTCATGCTCCGTTGGCTTGGCTGCTTTCCTGTAATTCTCCATTTTCACTAAAGGCTGGCAAAGTGATATCTCCCATGATACTGTCACACTGTTGCTGAGCCGTGTTATAATGCAGACTGGGAGGACTGATGGCCTAGGAGAACACTAAACAAAATCACAGTTAAATAAGAGTTTATGTTTTTAATACAATTTTATAGTGTTGTCAAAAATATCGATACTTCGATAAATATCGATACTGAAATATCTGAACGGTACCAATACTAATTTCCCGAAGTATCGATACTAGCCGAGCTGTCACTTTCACTTCTCTCCAAAGGCGCGTTGACAAACACCACACGTGACCGCAGTGCCGGTCTTGTCTCATTCGCTCTGGTTAAATAGCGTAAGTGAAGCGAATAGAAAGGCGAGTGCGGCGACCCCGCCACCGGCTTTGGCTGATAAAGAACACAGCAGCAGTGCTATCTGGAAATATTTTGGATATAAAGCAGATGAACACGGAAAGCCAAAAGCCAAAGCACAAGCAAGCCAATATGTAAATGTAAACAGTTACAGAGCAGTGCTAACAAAAGACGCTAACACTACTAATTTCGCAAAGCACCTGAAAGACAGACACCTGGATCTATATAAAGAATTTCGAGAGGTTGGTAACTGTGCTCATTTTAACATTACTGAATTATAAACAAGATTGCCTAGCTGATATGAGTGTTGTCTCATTTTTTCACCATAATTCGTTAATACAATCTGATTGATACGGTGGCCGAGAGAGGCCAACGCGCTGCAAACAAGAAAACACATGCAAACAGAAAAAAACGACAACAAATTAAGAAAACATCTTCATCAGTTTGACAACACAGGCGCTGCAAATCCTCGCAACGCAAACACAAATACGGAAACGCGCTGCAAATTCTCACAACACAACCAAACTCAGAAACGTGCTGCAAACACACGAAGGCGCTGCAAACTAACAAACGTGCTGCATATAGCTCGGTCCACAACGGAAATGTTTCAGGGGGACCTCAAAAAGTGACGAACTCATCTGGGACCTGATTATTTATATCACTATATTACCTGATTATTTATATCACTATCACCTTTAAGTGATACTATACTATCACTAAAAGGCGATAGTTCACCGATAACACCTCTGCTCAGATCAACAGCCACTGAAAAAATAATCAGGTCCCAGATGGGTTCGTCACTTTTTGAGGTCCCCCTGAAACATATCCGTTGTGGACCGTGCTATATGCAGCGTGTTCGTGTGTTCGCAGCGCGTTTCTGAGTTTGGTTGTGTTGTGAGAATTTGCAGCGCGTTTCCGTATTTGTGTTTGTGTTGCGAGGATTTGCAGCGCCTGTGTTGTCAAACTGATGAAGATGTTTTCTTAATTTGTTGTCGTTTTTTCTGTTTGCATGTGTTTTCTTGTTTGCAGCGCGTTGGCCTCTCTCGGCCACCGTAGATTGAAGAATCTTAGACAAGTAAATAAATCAACTGTGGTCAAATGTAAATTAACTTGTGCTTATTTAACTTTATTTAAAAAAAAAAAAAAAGTTAAATAATGCTTAATAATTGTCTTAATGTTGATCCAGTGAGCAACTGAGCATTGTTTTCGCGTGTGATGCATGCACGTTTGCACGGATCGGTGCATGATTATATGTGAATCTGGCATTAAAATCTGTTCGTCAAATAATGTTAATGTATTAACCAGCATTTATGAACGATGAGTAATGCATTTGTTACAATATATTTTAATTTTTGATAACGGTAGGTAATAAAATTACAACTGATCATGTTAGCTCTGGTCCAATAAAAACTATTTTAATTAGTTTATGTATTAGTAAATGTTAGTTTAAATTAACTTTTAACTAAGATTAATAATTTTTTTGGAAGTATTTTTCATTGTTTATTCCTGTTAACTAATGTTAACAAATATCTATTACCATTAACTTAAGTTCTAAGATTAGTTATGTTCAGTTCATTTTAAAAGTGTGGTCTAAAAAAAAAAAAAAAAAAGTTTGTTAAACAACAAAAACAACACACTCACAACCTACACTACCAGCTGTATTTGTATTTGAACAGCAAATAAAGTATGAAACAAACTCAAATGAAGCTAAGAAGCTGAACAGGGCTGTAGCAGTGAACATATGCACATTACTCATTGTCATGTTATCTTGTTATATTTATCTTTAAATTAAAAAAAGAAATTTACTTCTTTAATATTGTGGCAGTTTTTTTCTCTGTGGTATCGAAAATAGTATTGAATATCGATATTTTTCAAGGTATCGTACCGAAGTTAGAAATTCCAGTATCGTGACAACACTACAATTTTATATTTTTATATGCTTAAAAAAAAATTAGATTTTACAAACTACCCATCAAAAGTTTGGAATATTTTTGAAAAGTCTCTTCTGCTTAATGTTACCCAAGCTGCATTTATTTGATCAAAAATACAGTAAAAACAGTAATATTGTGAAATATTACTACAATGTAATATTTTAATATAGTAACAATTTATAAATTATAGAGATGTAACAGTATTATCAATATCATGGTATTATGATAGCAAAACTGTCTTAATATCCTTGTGGTTACTTGACGATATGAAACGATTGGTCTCCCAGGCAAAAAGTGTAGTTTTTAAAATATATTTAAACTTCTTATTCTAACATAAAAGGTCTTTAAAGTTGTGTTTTGGGCCATTATGCCTTGGCACAGTATCTGTCAAACAAACTAAAACCAAATGCAAAAATATGGCTTAATCCCTTCATCAAGTCATTTTCACTGTGTGTTTCAAAGTGCACACTTTATTCAGGCGATCAACTCATCATCCGATGTTTTCTGCACCTCAAAACCGCTCAGTTCACAGTAAATGCAGTCAACTCATTTATTGCATGTGCTGTGAGCTTAGCGCACATTTGAGAATGCAACAACCACCAGTTATGCTTTATTTCCAGCTGTAGTTTATGATTACAGCATTTCACTAGATTTGTAGTGAGACACATTTTCATAAGCCTGTTTTCACTGAAGCTGGAGTTTTCTGTCAAAATAAAAGGTCTACTGCCGTTTCAGTTAAAATCAAACCTTAAAAATGCAGCTAGCAGTTTAATTGGGTAGCCTAACATTATTGCAGTCCAAATTCAAAATATCTCTTTCAAATGTAGAAATTAGGAAAGAAGTATTGAAATTTCCCTACTGTCTGTAAAGCAAAAATATAATATTGATTTTAATTTATTTTACATTGCAATTGTTTTACAATATATGGCTATTACTGTCATATGTATAACAATAATATAAAATTCCTGCTATTATTAATATTATTATTATTATTTGTTTGGCTTCCAACACCAGTGTGAATGTAATTTAGACTGAGGCAGTATGCCACAAATAAAAAGAAGGTTGAGTCCCCTTCAAAGTTCAAGTACAAGTTAATTATCTGACATTTTTATGACTTAAGTTTCCTTAGTTAAGAACATGGGTTGGAGCTCTTAATTTTGAACTCTGAAAGTGCATTAGATAGAATAATTTAACTTTGAAATGTTCATTTGCATTTTTTTTAAATATTGCAATAAATATTGTACCGTGGATTTCATGCTGAGATTGTCACGATGCAGGCAGGAACACACGAACAACGACGTAAATAAAAGACGTATATTTAATAAATCCAACGGAATACAGGCAGACACAGGAACACCAGGGGGAAAACATCCATATAACATTAAAGACCGACAAGAGTACTGGGAAAACACACACCTTAAATAGACACACTAATTACAAACACAGGTGCAGACAATAAGGGAGAAACCAAAAACACTCAGAACTGTGGGGGAAAAATGGGAAAAACCAACAAGAAAGTCCGGGGGTGTGACAGAGATATTATTGTGTCATGCAATTTTGATATTGTTACATTCTTAATAAATTACATTATTACTATATTAAAATAGAAAACAATGTGGTGTCAAAGCAAAATTTTCAGCAGCCATTTTAGTCTTCATTGTCACATGATCTTTCAGAAATCATTTTAATATGCTGATTGGCTGCTTGGTTATTAATAATGGTGAAATCTGTGATGTTTAGGATTTGTTGATGAATAGAAAATTTTAAAGAACAGCATTTACTTGAAATAGAAATGTTCTGTTACATTATAGATGTGTTTACTTTCAAGTAATTATGCAATTTAATAATGCAATTTAGCTAATAAAATATTATTATTATTATTATTATTATTATTAGTTTATTCATTGTATATTAAGCAGCAAAAATGTTTCAACATTGAGCATCAAATCAGCACATCAGAATATTTTCTCAAAGATCATGTGACAATGGCGACTGAAGTGTAATGGTCAATATTTTTGATCAAATAAATGCATAAGACACTTAAAATAATAATATTAAATACTTTTGACCTGTAGAGTGTGTATATATATATTTAAACACATGAAAATTCTCCTATGTCTGACTGTCTGAAATTGTTCATGCTCCTACTACAGAATTTGTCTTTGTTATATTATATTTTTGTTGACAATATCACACCACTGCCATCGGCAGTCCCATGGGTTCTCTTCTAAGTGACAGCAGGCTGAAGTTGAAAAACAGTGTGCAATTGACAGAAAACACAGACTTAGAACATGTTTACCATTGCAATTCACAAATGACAGCATAGCCACAGAGACAACTGCTATAAATAATAGTTATGTGCAGACGTTAAAAAGAAACCCTAAGCATATTTTGTAGTGAAATGTGTCATAAAAATAATTACAACAATATTATTTTATTGCATATTCTATTCATTACATTTTAATTATAACCATGTCAAATCATGCACTAGCCATATCACAAATATCCTGTCAGTTTCCTCTCACACACACACATACAGACACAAACACTACACGAACGCAATAATGCCGATGACATTAACAAACGGCATCTTCTCCTGCTCACATGTCAAGAAAGAATGAAAGAAAAAATGATGAAATAATTTCAGGGAGAGATGATCTCAGTGGCCAGCAGTTATTTAAATTAGCACCCCAAAGCTCAAGCCTTTATAATATTTGTCCTCATTGCACGTTTAATTGGCTGCTCTATAATTTTGCGCTGAGAATTAAAATTCAATGACTGAGATAACATAGGCATCCACTTAACCTTCACCCTTATTTTGAACATTTTAATGACTGCCTTGCTTCAGTGACACCATCAGTGTTTATAGCGCTAACGGCAAGAGCAGTATCTGGAGACTAAAGAGAGAGATCTCATTTATACACACGGCCTGTTCTTGCATTTATTTTCACTCCAAATTACCAGCCCTTCTGTTTGTTAAAGCACCTCATCTGCATTGAGCGCAGTGAGCGAGGCTTCTGCGGACACAGCCGTGTGTGTATGTGTGTGAACGTTTCTCTCTATTTCATAGCCAGACTGGAGCCCTGGAGTCACACAGGAGGAGGAAATCAGCCCTAACACACAACTGTAATCCATCTTAAAAGCACACTAGATAAGCTGTTTAAAGCGTTCAGAAAACAGGGCCCTCTTGAAACACACACACACGCACACTACGACATTCAAATGTGCTTCAAGTCCAGAATAATTACTGCTCAAAAATGCTGTGAGAACTGTATTTATATCCTGTTTTAGTTTATTTTCATGCAGTGTTTCCTACATTAATTTCACCGCTTGTGGGATTAGCCAACTTAACGCAGTATCCTTACTATCTATTCTCCCATAATAACTACAGTTTGAAAACGTCTCGGCACCAGCAGCCACTTTTCTGAGTAATACGTTCATTTGGTTATTAAGCTCCTAATTACTTTCCCAGATTTCCCCTGGTAACACATGGCTATATCTGAACTACTGAACTTCACTGGCTACTGCCAATTTAGCTGTCATTCGGTTGAAACATCAGGGCCGAGAGTGTCATTCGCTTCCTGTGAAGAATAACATTACAGGTAGGGTCCCGCTAGCAATTATCTGCCAGGAATTACAAGGTGTCATTACTAGTAAGAACGAGAGCGAGAGAGAAATAAAGTGGTCTGGAAGTTTCAGTGAAAATGTTGAGCCTGGATCTCTATCTCAGCTGCTTTCTTTTTTTCCTCGTCTGTTATCATTCAGTAGCACCAAAGGAAAGTGTATGTTTGTGTGTAAGAGTCTTGGGTATTTCATAGTTTATGTTGACTGGTAGTAATTTATTCCACCTACTGAGCACTGGCAAGGAATGGAAGCAGGAAGAGAGAGATAAGACAAATTGATGAGCAGTTGGCTGGGATCTCAGTGACTGTAAAGACGTAGAGGAAGAAGCCTCGGGTCATTAGAATACTGAGGGAAAGAAATTGTTCGCAACCTTGAGAAGTCAAACTGTGGGTGCTTCCCCACCTAAAAGCTGTTGAAGTTGAGCTGGGAATCATATCATGCTTGGGTTGTGATGAATAAAAATCTATATCCGCTCTATACTCTACCTTCACACAACTGCACAAGTGCTAAATGCAGTCACAAACGTTCTGGTGTTAAAGCGCCATCTTTGATCTTTACTTTAGTCACTGTCACCATATATACAGGTGTAATAACCAAATATACAAAAACCCACAATAATATTTAAAAATATCAGTAAGCTTAATAAAAGCTTTATAAAATCATCATTTAGTAGGTACTTGCAATTGGATTTTTTTTTCTTAAACCTTAACCCCTAAAGTTCAACTTAAGAAAATTATATTGAAATATTTTTACATTCTATTCCATTGTTTTTAAAAATATCTTTTTGAAGTACAGTTAAAAAATATATATTCATTTTGTATTTTCTTTGTAAATTATGAAACTTTATGGAAAAAAAAAAAAATACCCGTGTCCCGCATTTTCCTGTCACTACCAAAACAGTGTATGTTTTAGTCCATTGGCTGAGACTGATTTTAACTACACCCCTAAATTTAGGATCAGGACATATTTATGTGTCACTCTCTCTTATAGCTACATGGTGAGTAGATAGGTTCCTTATTTTGAGGTAAATTCTTTTCAAAAGTCTGAAAACCTATGTGTAACTTTAAAGAATGTCATTACTGAACACTATTTTTCTATAATTAACACTTTTTTGTGAGTTATTCCATTACATTTAGTTTTTATATGTGTACAAATGTTCAGAAATGTGCTAGCTAACCACACTCTTAAAAATAAAGGTGCTTTAAGAGGTTCTTCACAGCGATTCCATAAAATAACCATTTTTGGTTCCGCAAAGAACCATTCTGTCAAAGGTTCTTTAAAGAACCATCTCTTTCTTAGCTTTTTATAATCTGAAGAACCTTCTTTCACCACAAAGAATCCTTTGTAAAACAGAAAGGTTCGTCAGATGTGAAGGTTCTTTATGGAACCATTTAGACAAAAAGGGTTCTTCTATGCTGATTTTAACATACATTTGGGGGAAACAAAATTTTTGTACAGTTGTGTACATTTTTAGTATTCTAGTATGTGTTTCAGTATGTAGGTAAAATTTTTGTTATGTAATGTGGTCGCTACTAAAACATTACTGTCACTACTGAACATAGGATGTTTTGTCAAAAATTAAGTATACTGAATTATTAACTGAGATGTTATAATAGTGTTTGGTTCAATGTATATTCAAACTAATGGATCCTTAAGTTTGAAATCAGTATGATCAACATTTTGCCTTTTACAAAGAAAAATCAAATTCAAAATTTAACAAATCTTATAAATCACACTTGAAATATTTTTAAAATTGTAGTTGTTATTGATTTGCCACTGAAAACTATCAAATGGAAATGGAATATATTCAAAATGGAATATATCTATATATGTACGAAAGAAGATGCAAGCAAACTCTTAATAGGTCAAAATAACCCTTCTTATTAACTATGTTTCGGTAGTGACAAATTTGGGGAGTAGACAAATATTCCAAAACGTTCTGAAAATACAATATAAGAATTAACTGCACAATTACTAGAAATGTGTACCTTAGATATTATACAGTTTGCATACATACAATAAATACTGGTACATGACCTCATTAGTTTTAAATGCAGGTCAATCTTGATTTACAATAGTCAGTGGCAGCACTTCATCAAGAATAATATTTAAAACATTTTGAAAAATTGATTTATAATCTAATATCTAACATGTAATACATATGTGTGATCAGTCAAGTGAATGTCAATGATTAAAAAATATAATATAATAACATACACTACGATTTCTACTGCTCAGACCCCAGCGAGCTTTGATTTTTAATTTCTGAAAGTCAGTAAACTTGAACCTAAAAAAAATCCACTTTAGCTTCCCCAATGCAAAAGGTGTAAAATAATGGTGATAAAAAAGGTACATGACCTCATTATCTTTACCAGGCTTCAGTCTTGATTATAATAGTAAGTGCCAGCTCTTCATTAAGAATAATAATTAAAACCTTCTAAAAAGTTTATCTATATTTAGCTAACATCTAATATAAAACACACATCTATATGTGTGAAAATGTATAGTCTGAGGGGGAAAAATAAAAACTGTTATTTAGAAAGATAGTTTTTACAAAAAGCTTTCTGTGAGACGGGTTACAGAGATACCAGAAAGAGAAAGAGTCTCCCTCTAGTCCTAAAGCTAATGAAGTCCACACTGTGTTATCTTTCTGATGTAAACTTATCAATTACAGCAGCCCAGTGCTAATGAGTTTCCTCACCACTTTTAGGGGATTGGTTTCAACACTAGAGGACTGGTGCGTGTGTGTGTCATCTGATTAGGAGCTACCGATGTCACAAGAGAGATGGAACCCTAATAAATTCTCACCTCCTAAAAATATGGCTTAAAGCTAAATAATAAAAAAGACTATGTGCTGCAGATTAGCTCAAAACTGTGATATGAAAATATTAACAGTTTGCTCATGCTGCTGTGTGGCCTTTAGAGATTTCAAACTAGAGACTACAAAATATCGCCTGAAGAGACACAAACAATACAACACGTAACCTGAACATCAAAGAGTAATGATCGCAGTTACCCAATAGCTCTGATCCTACAACAGGAGCATTAATACACAACTATCGTTATAAATTAATGATCGTTGTGTATTAATACATTTGTGTTTGTGATCATTTAGAAAGTACTAAGAACATTAAACCTTTTTAACTAAAGGCTTCGCACAGTCAAGGTTACACCACAAATAATAAAAATAAACAAATTGTGTATAGCTATATAGTAAGAAATACATTAGTTTGTGTAATTAAATAATTATATTAAATTATGTTTGAACATGTTATTATTGTACAAACTTGGATTAGGGTGTTTTTCCAAAATAATCCAACTCATCAAACCATTCAAAAGCAATTATTTATTTTACTTATTTTATTGTTTTATGTATTTATTTATGAAATTAATACTTTATTCCACAGTTGAGGTCAAAAGTTTTCATACACTTTACAGAATCTGCAAAATGGTAATTATTTTACCAAAATTAGAGGGATCATACTAAGTGCTTTTTATTTTTATTTAGTACTGATCTGAATAAGATATTTCACATTAAATATGTTTCCATATAGTCCACAAGAGAAAATAATAGTTGAATTTATAAAAATGACCCTGTTCAAAAGTTTGCACACTTGATTCTTAATACTGTGTTGTTACCTGAATGATCCACAGCTGTTTTTGCTTTAGTTTTAGTTTATCTACCTGCTTTTCTGCAGAAAATTCTTTGTTGTTTCAGCATTGTTTGTGTATTTGAACCCTTTCCAACAATGACTGTATGATTTTGAGATACATCTTTGTACACTGAGGACAACCTAGGGACTTATATGGAGCTATTACAGAAAGTTCAAACGCTCACCGATGCTTCAGAAGGAAAAACCATGCATTAAGAGCCAGGGGGTGAAAACTTTTTGAATTTGAAGATCAGGGTAAATTTAACTTATTTTGTCTTCTGGGAAACATGTAAGTATTTTACATAGCTTCTGAAGGGCAGTACTAAATGAAAAAGAAAGAGATATTTAGGCAAAATAAGAAAAATATACACATCTTTATTCTGTTCAAAGGTTTACACCCCTGGCTCTTAATGCATTGTTTTTTCCTTCTGGAGCATCAAATACTGTCTTATAATTACATTGTATTTATTTTCTGTAGTTACATCAATAATTACACTCTCGACCCGACCCCTGTTTCTTAACACACACTTAAGCCTAAGTAGACCACCAAACCTGTCTCTAACCTTAAGTGTACACCACCTCAAATGTATTTTATTTATTTAGTATTTAATTTTATTTATTTATTTAGTTAGTGCATAGTATTTAAAGACACCTAATATAAAGTGGAACTGAACCAAATCAGCATATTAGAATGATTTCTGAAGGATCGTGTGACTAGAATAAAGCCTGCTAAACATTCAGATCTGCTATCACAGAAATAAATTACAATTACAATATATTAAAATAGAAAATTTAAATTGTAATAAATTGTAAATTGTAATTTTACAAATTTACTATTTTACTGTATTTTTGATCAAATAAATGCATCCTTGGTGAGCATAAGAGACATTACCACATAAATAAAGGACCCCGAACTTTTTAACGGTGATGCATGCTCAAAAGAGGTTGACATTTCTGTCTAAAATTGAGTCAGTAATACAGGTATTAAAAGGGGCGCCCAGATTAAAAAAAAAAAAAAAAAAAAAAAAATGCTGTTCATGATTCAAAAACAATCTGGCATTGCATACAGGTTTGATTCTGTTTCGGGAGCGCAGGGATTTCACTTCCCAGCAGTTGCCTTTGAGCACCATTTATAATGCTGTTCTCCCTCATATGCTCCAAATTCAACCAAAGTAAATGAGCAGACAGCGATGCTTTGATCTCGTTCTGATATCTGTCGAAATTTTCATCCCACAACAAAGAAAAGAGGGGGAGAAACAGGTAAACCCTGGCCTTTTGATCTCCACCTTATAGCGGGCCGCGCGGCCTCTAAAGTGGCATGGGTCATTAAAACTCTTCTGCCATGGAGGCTCGCTTGAGTGCAGATGAGAGAACAAGGTTACAGGAGAGGACTGTGCTGTCAGGAACATCCAGCTAAGAGGCTTCCAGGTCTCTGGGGCCTCTATCCATCTTTACATGGGTCCACATTTGCTCAAAGACGTTGAGTCCATAGACTGACCTCTAACCGGCAACTCAAACTTTACCTGCAAGCTAATGTTGTATATAACTATCTAGCTCAGACTACAGAAAAAAATACTCCCAAACTGGAATCAACAACCTTTTAATTATTTAAAGCAGTAAACATTATTACGAATCCATATGCTGGAACTTCTGAAGTGTTTCATGTCTTGTTTGGTATACTCTGTGCTTACTGCCATAATCCAAGATACTTTGTGGATTGATTTGGCAGTTTGATGTTGCCCAGAATCGACCATTGTGTGTCCCACAATGAGGTTGATTCATCCAACAACTCAATTTCACTTTTCAGCCCAAATGAGATTGGGTGTGAGCAAAGGCAATGAGGTCAGTGTGAAAAATAATCTCGTAAGGCATAATGTTCCTCATACATATTTGAAATATGTGAATGTAATTTGAGAGGGAAGTATGCTTAATCTATTCTTTGATGTTAGATGGCAAATTCATCCCCACCTGTCAGGATACTAATCAATTTCATTTTTTTTTTTCCAATTCAGGGGAAACCAAGTTATAAGATTGAATGATTTTTTTTTTCCTACATTGTCTTCAGGGACCTTAAAGGCATATTAAACACTGAAGATCACACACACATTTCTAATGATTTTTGCTATGCAAAGTTATTACTGAATATGGGATTACAAGACAGAATAGTTACAGATGCATTTGTACAGATGAGAAAAAAAAACGGTGATATGCAGGAAAAGACTGGAAAACAGAACACAGCAGAAGGGAAACATAAGTGTGCTGTTTGCAACATGCTGCATGTGTTTTAGTGGTCATCCGGACGTCCATTGTGCTATCAATCTGGAATTTCACGATATGCAAGCCACTATCAGACCAACTTTGATTTCCAGATGATTGTATCAACCAGATTCACAGCTTCCCAGAAACACATTCGTCCTTTCATTTGGGAATGAGAGAGATTGCATGAGTGCATGAGTCACTTAAGGTAACAAATAACCTGACCGGACTTGAAAACAAAACAGATTGGTGGACATTACAGCGGCAGATGAGAAGTGGGTTTTTCAAAACCTTTAAATATGTGTCCCATTAAGGACCACTCAGATCCAACTGTATTTTCAGGGCTGCATATTGTCTAGAGACTAAACAGTCGATGAGAGTTCTACTTTGAGAGGTAGTTAGAGACTTGTTTTACAGCACCAAAACAATGAAGTGCTTGTAATATTTATTTATTTGTCAAAATGATGCATTTTAGAGTTCTTTTTGAGCATCGCAGATGTTCACAGCACTGCCAGTATCACACAAATGTGTTTGTAAAGACAAACACCAAAACATAGTCTGTGTGTTTATCGTCAACACGATGGTGCAAAATTACCAGATATCTGTGATGGTTTTAGCAGCAGGTGGGAAAACAGACCTGAAACAGACTGCTAGTAATCTGGTGATCTGGTCTAGTGTTTCAAGCATTTCCAAGAGGAATATACGGTCTCATTCATCAAGGCTGACAGACTATACCTAAGCACCTGAGAGCTGCCATCCAATATCATATACTCAAATCCATTCTCATCCAGACACGCCGAGGGTCACATCATATCCCCTTTCACAGGATGACTCCCTCACACACATGCTTAACGGCCGCTATATCACTAGTCTTTTCACATTTTTACTTACTTATATCTCTGTTCTGGCCATGACATTAACAACATGTGTCAAGATCATGATGATGATATTAGCACTGAAGATAGATGACAGAAATTATGTTCATAATGATGATGATTATACAAACTAATGTCACATTGTCACTTTCTTACCTTGTAGTCAACTTTTTTTTAGATTCATCAGTAATTTTTTTTATAGTTTCAAAAACAGATACTGAAAAATAACAATGCTATTCAACCCTGCTATCAAATTTCAGTTTTTGTTAAGTTGATCATGACTGGGTTTTAAAAACGATGCTCTTTTATCTAATAAATGAACAACCCATAACTGTTTTTGTTAAACTAACTATGCAGAAACAAAAGCAGAATATGCACAGCATGAAAATCATTCATTTTTAGGACAGTGCAAGACTAACTGGATTGGAGATTTGCCAAGTTGATGGGGAGACATCCATGAGGATGTAATTGCTTTACTCACCAGCTCCATCTTTTAGTACCGGGAACTTGGACCAGTTTCTCTTAAATCCAAAAAGCAAGCTTCATCTACTTTAAAATATCTCTTGCTAAATAAATAAATAAAGCCTTTGTTGCATTCTTTTCCGGGGCTAATGCTCAACCACTATAAGCAACAAAGAAAGTCTCTTGCATGTCTCACTCAAGCTGGAGGAGAGTGCATGGGGGACTAATTATGCTGGCACAACCTCAACACTCAGTGGGAGAAATTTCTCTCTTGTGGAGAGTTCTGGGTACAGTTAGGCGCCCACTGGTCTGAAACACTGGAATGGGGCATAAAGAGAAATCATTTGTGGCTCTACCGATCATTTGACTAATGGCTTCCATAGTATTACAATCAAAGGATATGAAAAGCCAAAAAGTTCACAAAAAGAAAGAAAATTCAAGATGAGATATCATACATGCCAGAATCCAAAAATATAAAGATTTAAAAAGAACATGCGAAATGTTCATGTCGAAAATGCATCCTACTAAAACATGAGTTCACATAGCGCAAAAAGAAACTAATTAAAATGCAAAACAGGCCCTAGCATGAGGTTTCACAACACGACAGCAACCGTCTCCTCATTTTTTACACTCTTGTTTTGTTTGTTTCACCTATTGGGCAGCTTTCAGATGAGAAAATATTTTGCATCATGACCCTGATCAAAATGCAGCTGACATTGCGGAGAACAATACCAGTGCATTTAAATGGACGACGCGTGCGGCGGCTGAAGAATGGCACTAAATGAAACAGGCTTCAAAGCAGGGAGGCTCAGCCTGCCTTTGTTACCCAGACTTTGTATGAGGATGGATAAAAACCTTGAGTTGATTCTGTGAATATGCAATGGCTTACAACAAATCCCTAGGCTGTGTCAAGAGCTCTCGTTTGAGCCGTTGTGCTTTACAACAACGGTGCTCTGCTTGGAGCAACAGTTTCAGCATATACGCCAAAGGGTTACATGAATTATCAATAACCGTGTACATTCTGCTCACTATATGCTCTGTTCAGTCATTCTAAATGGACAGTGTGCTCTTATCACTCTCTGTTGCTGGGTAACAGCTGAAGAGAACCGTTATGCACTTGTAGTGCCTTTAGAGAGGCCATTTTGACTCATAATTCCTAAAAAGGGTCTCTGAAAGCAGCTGTGTCTTTGTAAGGTAAAACTACCCCCTCTGTACACACAATACTGTATGACCCAATAAGCCCAAATCATTTAGGATTATTCCTCTGTGAAAAGAAGGACTAATGACATAAACGATCAAGATGCTCGGGAACAGCATTATGGAGCTTTTAAACGAACGGCCTTGTTTTTTGCTTTAATCAACCCTGAAAAATAAACACAAAATTAAATTCTGGCATAATTTACTCTTGTGTCTGTGACTGTCTATGAAGAATATTTTTGTTCATACAAGGAAAGAAAATGGGGTCAAAGAACCCTTTGGCTTCTAATGTACGGACAAAAAAGAGAAATTTTTCACCCAAGACCCAGGCATTTTTCAAAACATCTTCTTTTGTACTTCACAGAAGAAAGAAAGTTTTACAGGTTTGGAACAACATGAGGGTGAGTAATAGGGATGTGCCCAAAGGCAAATACCTTATTTGGAAAGGCATGGATAAAGGCTTCAAAACGAATAACAAATTCTACCAAATAATAGGAAAAATATTCAGCAGACAATGTCATTGTGTTTGGTTGAAATCAGGTTGAGTCAGAGGATAGCACGATATTATACATAACCCTCTAAAATCTCTATGCAATAATGAGCATGTGAAGTGAATAAATGTAAACTCTATGAGTGAAATGAGCACAAATCAAAAAGCAGTGTTGCTGTTTCCATGTATCTCTCAGAAATCAGAGCTTGCCGAGAGTAATATCAACAAATATACAAAATCGCAATATGTTTCTTTGTCTCCCAGTGCTGGGGCAATTTTCAACCACTGAATATTGTCTTTCAACTTTTTTTGAGCAGAATTACATCTTAAAGTGGCTTCTCATGTAATCTGATGAATTTACAGTTTGAGCCCATCCACTTTACACAGATTTGAGATTGCCACAATTACCGATTTTGTTTGTCAATTAATTTAAATTTTTCTGCCAACTATCCTTCTAAAGAGATAGTTTACCCCAAAAATGAAAATGTTCTCATTATTACTCACCCGCATGTCGTTCCAAACCTGTAAGACCTTTGTTACTCTTCAGAATACAAATTAAGATATTTTTGATTAAATTCGAGAGCTCTCTGACCCTGCATAGACAGCAACAAAAACATGTCAAGACCCAGAAAGGTAATAAAGACAATGATAAAATAGTCCACTAGATACATGTTCAACTGTAGTTTTATGAAGCTATGAGAATACTTTTTGTGCGCAAAGAAAAGATGCATGCATGTGGTGCTGTTGAGACGAAAGCCAGCATTCCAATGTAGAAACTGGATGCGTTGCGTCATCAAAAATATCTTACTTCGTGTTCCAAAGATGAACAAAGGTCTTACGGGTTTGGAACGACATGAGGGTGAGTAATTAATAACAGAATTTTCATTTTGGGTGAACTATCCCTTTTAGAGTCTTCAATGCGTCACAGCAAATTAAAAAAAATAAATAAATATATATATATATATATATATATTAAAACCTTTCAGTTACAAGATGTACACTCATGAGAAAGTTGAACAGGTCAGTTCTAACAAAGCTGAGCGCAAAGCGTGATGTGTTAAAATAGCTCGTCTTTGACATTCGTAGAAAGACACCTGAATGGGTTATTTTTTTCACAACAGGTCCCTGCTAACCTCACACTCACTTCTCTCAGGCTGCCTGTGAAAAGCAAACTTAGTCTATGCACCCAGCTTTGTGTCTGCCATCGATTGTTCTCTCTCCTCTCATCTGCCATCCATGGGCCTGTTGCTATGATGCCGTTGGTTTTCTGAACCAAGCTGAATAGGCTCTACAAAGAAATGCATTTACTGAAGAGAGATGCAGTGTTCTGAAGACGCAGCAGCATTCATCTAGCCTTGTTATTCTGTCCCTGAAATGAACGTGTCCTTCCTCTCATGCCCTTTACTTTGTTATGCTCAAAGGGCATAGCGAGGAAAATCCACTCTGGCATCCGTTCTCTCCACAGACGTAAACAAAACAACGCTCTGTGTCAGATGCACAGCTTCAGCTAGGTTCAATACTATAATTTGACGATAAGAACAAACTACATATCATGAGAGATTTAGCCCCCTCCTTCTCACCCACTCACTCATGAAAGCTGTTTTACATATCACCATTTTATACCCTAAAAGACAGACATGCACTGGAAGTATGTAGACTGCAGATAAGAACAAAAGAAAAGAAGCCGATATGACTCGCTCACTCCAGTGGGATCATATCCATCGCCATGACAATGTGGGAGTAGTTAATATTTCACTAGCTCTGCATTCGTGAAACATTTGCATATGCAACTTTGCATGCTATTCTCATATGACTGTCCAAGTCTATGGAGTATGTTGGGAAAGTTTCACACGTTACAGGAAGACCGTTACCACCATGCATAAGATGATTAGCTATCGCACAGTCTCATATCACCATCCTTTATGAAAGAATAACATTGCTGATTTTTATTATTATTATTATTATTATTATTATTATTATTTGAATAATTTAAATAATTGTGATTATTTAACATAACCCTATGCAAATCAAATGAGTAAAGTGGCCATGCAGCAATTGTATAACCAATAAATATTATTATGTTATATAGAACAGAATAACAGAATAAAAAGTGTAAAAGAAATACTACAGTGAATGGGTACCATAAAATGAGTCCAAACAGCTGATAAAAAACAATAATCCACAAGTAAGCAAATCCTTTAAGAAGTTTTTAACAAATGTTTATAATTACTTGTAATATATAAACATGCAAGTATCTTCTGTAGCTTCTGAAGGGCAGTACTAAATAGAAAAAAAGTGATATTTAGGCAAAATGGAAAAATGTACACATCTTCATTCTGTTCAAAAGTTTACACCCCCAGCTCTTAATGCATTGTGTTTCCTTCTGAAGCATCAGTGAGCGTTTGAACCTTCTGTAATAGTTGCATACGAGTCCCTTAGTTGTCCTTGGCGTAAAAAGATGGATCTCAACTTCATACAGTCATTGTTGGAAAGGGTTCAAATTCACAATAATGCTGAAAAACCAAAGAATTTGTGGGTCCTGAAGGATTTTTCCAAAGAACATATTCTAATATTTTGATCCAGGTGCTGCGTAGTTCCCTTCCGGAGTGTCCTGGTGGACACTTTGGGAACTGCCTCCAGCGTGACCGGGTCTGAACATGCAATAGAACAACGACAATGAACTTGACATTGGCCAGCGCCAGCCTATGACGTCATTAACAAGGCACCTAACAGTATAAAACGGGTGCCTGTGAATACATCAACCATCTTTTTGTCTTCAGACTCCTTGTTCTAAGCGTGAGTAGAATGACGATGCCTAGAGTGAAAACATTTCAGGAAGTGTGCGGAGATCCATGTCAGAAAAATCTGACACCTGATGACGCGCATGACCTGTGTGTTATGTGTTTGGGTGAAGAGGGTTTATTGGGATAAACCATATTCAGCCCGCATTTACCGACATCAGCATGTTAGTTATGCTGATGTCGAGTGGGTGTGTGAGCGTGGATGTGGTCGATGCCCCATGTTGAGGAGACGCTTACCGCTGAGGGCATACATGGCAGCGGGTCAGGCTGGTGCTGCCTTGCACGCAGTGGCAGTGTTGCAAGCGTACCAGGCTGGTCTGCTGAAGGATTTAGACCGGGGTTCTTTTAGGAAAACTCTGAGGAGGTAGCTGAGCTGCGCCACGCCACAGATCTAAGGCGGGCATCGGGAAGAAAGAGAAGCGCTTTCTCATCTTCAAGTTGAGAATCACTCTGCTGAAGCCTCTGCTCTCCGAAACGCCACTGAGGAGGTTTATTTTTGCTGAGCATAATTAACTGCCTCTAGGTGTCGAGTGTAGTCAGGTCCCTTCCCTTTGAGTATTCATACACATACAAGTGAGACCTCCACTCTTAGGAGTTTCCCCTTTCAGAGCGAGTTGGTCGGAGTGTTGTTAGGCCTCCTCTCGATTTAGAGAGTCTTTCTGCTGAAGCCTCCACTCTTAAGTGCTGCTGAATAGGTCTCCTCTGGCCTGAGAGTCATTATGCTGAGACCTTTTTGCTCTCACAGTCTTTCTTATAGCCTAGACTGAGAGCTGTTAGACTTATTTCTCGTATGAGAATTGTCTAGCTGCAGCCTTCGCTCTGCAGAGCTCCACTCAGGTAGTTCATGTAGGCTGTTTTTAGCTTCACTAACTGCTTTTAGTGTTGAGTGTAGCTAGGTCTCCTCTCACTTGAGAGTCATTTTAGAGACCTCCACTCGTGAGAGCTCTCCACCTAGGATTGAGTGTCGTCAGGCTTCCTCTCGTTTCAGAGAGTCTTTCATAGAGTCACTCTCCATAAGCTCCGCTTCTAGTGCATAGGTCTACTGTGAGCACTGCTACCGTCATGAGATATTAATATGGTGTTGGCCCACGCTGAGCTTGGGCACACCCTCAAATCCACATTCAGTGGTAAGTGCACAAGCGAGTCTCTGAGCACTTCCTAAAATCCACATGGTGGTGAGTTCCCTCCAAGTGTTGGGTTCTTTTCTGAAACCTATACGGTATGGGTTAAACGGTTCCTTCGTTCCCATCCTCGAGTTGGTCATAACCTTGGTTTTCCCAACTCCATTCTCGGTAGCACTGTGTATTCAGGTCTCCTCTCGGTCCGAGAGTCATTGTGCTAAGACCTTCACTCTTAAGAGCTCATTTTAGACCCATTCTCACAATGTAAAAGCTGGTAGGCCCTGTTGAGGCCTCGCTAACTATTCTTGGTATTGTGCTAAAGCCCCTCTGCCAAGGTTCTCATTTGAGAATTGTCTAGCTGCAGCCTTCGCTCTGCAGAGCTCCACTCAGGTAGTTCATGTAGGCTGTTTTTAGCTTTCTCTCTTTAGAGATTCATTCCATGAAGCCTCCACTCTACAGAGTCCTTCATGTAGACTCTTATGTGAGTTTGGTACTTCCTAGCGTTGAGTGTAGCCAGGTTTCCCCTCAATTGAGGGTCATCATGCTGAGACCTCCACTCTTGAGAGCTTTCCCATTTGGATCGAGCATCGCCAGGCTCCCTCTCGTTTGAGTGTTTCTGTTTAAGCCTCTGCTCTCCAGAAATTCAGGCCTAAGCTTGTGAGCAAACTGCTACCTTTGTAAACATAGGTTCCCATGCTGAGCTTGGGCACCTCTTTAAATCCACGATAAGTGGTGAGTACTTAAGCAAGCCTTTGAGCACTCCTTTAAATCCACATGAGTGGTAAGTGCACAAGCGAGTCTTTAAGCACTTTCTGAAATCCACGTTAGTGGTAAAGTTCCCTCCGAGCGTTGGGTCCTTTCCTGAAAACCTATACGGTGTGGGTTACGCAGGGAAATCCCTTCGTTCCCATCCTTGAGCTGGTTCTAAAACCTCTAGTTTTTCCAACTCCAATCCAGGTAGCACTGTTAGTAGGATTGAGTGTCATTAGGCTCCCTCTCAATTGAGAGTTTTCTTGCTGAAGCCTCCACTCTCCAGAGACTCCACTGTTGTGCAGGCTGTTGAGGGAGCTGAGCATAATTAAGGGAGCCTGCTGTAGCGCTGTGAGCACTAGAGACAGGTCCCAAGAGGGCACAGAGGGGAGCCTAGTAGGATTTAACCTTCTGGCGCCCCTAAGAAACCTGGTGACCAGGTCGTGCTTCCCTACCGACCTTCCTTCTATGAGGTCGTGGTTAGCAGAAATAGCAGCCACATAGACTTTAAGGGTTGAGGGGGACAGCCTACACTCCAACCCTTGCTGCAAAAAGGAAAGCACGACTCTGTCTCGTAGGCATGGGGTAGGTCACTTAGAACCTCCGCGTCCCGTCCAGGGACCAGACATGTAATTTCCAGAGGTCTGGATGCGGGTGCAATAGGGTGCCCCGTCTCTGAGTTAGAAGATCCTTCCTCAGAGGAATTTGCCAGGGAGGGGCTGTCGCGAGGAGCGTAAGTTTGGGGAACCAGGTCCGAGTGAGCCAATAAGGGGCTACCAGAAGGACCTGCTCCTCGTCCTCCCTGATCTTGCACAGTGTCTGTGCGAGAAGGCTCACTGGGGGAAACACATATTTGCAAAGGCCCCGCGGGCAGCTGCATGCCAGTGCGTCCGTGCCGAGTGTTCCCTCGGTCAGGGAGAAGAAGAACTGACAGTGGGCCATCTCCGGGGAGGCAAACAGATCTACCTGAGCCTCGCCGAAGCGTCTCCAAGTCAGCTGAACCGACTGGGGGTGGAGTCTCCACTCTCCAGGAAGCGCAGCTCGTGAGAGCTCGTCAGCCGCACGGTTGAGCAACCTGGGAATGTGAATGGCACGAAGCGACCTCAGATGCTCCTGACTCCACAGGAGGAGATGACGGGCGAGTTGTGACATGCGCCGGGAGCGTAGACCGCCTTGCCGGTTGATGTATGCAACAGTCGCAATGTTGTCCGTACGGACCAGCACGTGCTTGCCTCGTAGGTGCCCCTTGAGTCGGAGCAGGGCGAGATGTACTGCAAGCAACTCGAAGCAGTTGATGTGCCAAGTTAGCTGGGGGCCCGTCCAAACCCCCGAAACTGCCTGTCCATCGTACGTGGCTCCCCAACCGGTGGTGGAGGCATCCGTGTGTACCACAGCATGCCTGGAGACCTGTTCCATGGGTACTCCTGCCCGTAGGAATGAGAGGTCTGACCACGGGATGAAGGTCTGGCGGCAAGCTGGTGTTATTTGAACCCGGTAAGCACCGCGTAGCCACGCCCTTCTCGGGACTCAGCCATGAAGCCAGTGTTGAAGCGGTCTCATATGGAGCAGCCCTAGCGGTGTAGCTGCCGCTGCTGCTGCCGCCATATGCCCCAGGAGCCTCTGAAACTGTTTCAGTGGGACCGCCGTCCTGCTCTTGAACGTATCCAGGCAGTTCAACACCGACTGAGCACGTTCCTGTGTGAGGCATGCTGTCTGGCTGACCAAGTCTAGTTCCATACCGAGAAAAGAGATTCTCTGTGTTGGAGAGAGTTTGCTGTGTTCACATAGTTGGTCCCGACACTGTGCTAGAATAAGCCAGTCATCGAGGTAGTTGAGAATGCGAATGCCCTGTTCTCTGAGAGGAACAAGGGCCGACTCCGCGACCATTCAAGCCCTACCCTCTCGGCGGCCCGGGCAAGCATAGCCATCATCTCCGGGACGGTATCCGGCACCGCTGACCGCCCAGCGGATGACAGTGTGCCGTCATCCTCCCCAGAGAAGTCTGGCTCTCCCTCCGATGCCGCGACTGACATCCGGTCGTCGGGGGGAGCCCCAAAAGTAACAGGCGGTACCCCTAGAGGAGGCCCAGCCCACTCTCCCGGAAGCTCCAGTGGCAACGGAGTGTCGGTGGAAGGAGGAACCCCCGCCGGTTGGGGCGGCGGGGAATTCCTCACCATCACTGTCAGACCGGCCAGCCCCCTGCTTCCAGATGTCACGCCCCCCCCCAGCGTTTGCCGGGTGGAACGTTCGATCGGGGCAGAGGGACTGGAACCCCGCCCCTTTGAAGGAAGCGGAGTCTGGTCCGCAACTCCGTGATGGTCATCCTCCCACAATGGGGGCATGACTCATCCACGAACGCCGCCTCAGCGATCATGGCCATCGCCCGGCGCCAGGTAACAGCCGCATCCAGAAACGCACGGGGAAAAAGGCATGATGTAAATGCCTCGTCTTAATAAAGATGTTCACCCGTGGAGCTCTTTTGAAATTCGCTCTTTTAGGGAATTTGCTCTTTTAGTGCTGAAGCACACAGGGGAGATTGCCGCAGCAACACAGAAGGTGGGTGGTGCAAACCAGCTGTGTGCTTCCACTCGACACGGAAGACCACCGCCGCTGAAGCGCCGTGCCACCAACACAAAAAGAAAAAAGAGACGTTGGTTTTTTGAAAAAACAGCTTCGATGACTTGTCTTTCAGCAGACTGGTCCGGCTCCGAAGCGAAAGCTTGTCTATGCATGGCACCTGCTGCGCATTATATGCTCACGCTGTGATCAGCTGCAGCTGGCTGCAATCATGCATGCCAATATTCATTGGATCGTTTGTATACACACGAAGTAGATTGGTCTCTCTAGGCAAGATCCCAATTCGTCGGTCTCGACGAGACGTCGAAGAGACCGACTGATAGGGAACCAGGGTTACATACGTAACCTTAGACGTTTTTGTGCAGTCTAAAAAATGCAGTTCCCTTCCGAGGGAACTCTCACTGCGTCCCCTAGGGGTCGCTATTGGGGAACGCTGCAGCGTGACTCGTGTCTGAAGAATGCATATAAAACTCCATGAAATGGCCGGCGACAGCGTATGACGTCACCGTGGCGCGCACGTCGCTGCTGGTGCGTCACTACCGGGCGACACAGTATAAAGAGTCGCTGAAGTAAACATACACCCTCTTCGCTGTCTTCAGCCTTCTCTTTGTCTAGGAGTGCATATTCTCTCACCGGAGGCCTGCTTGTGACGTGTGTGGTAATCTGATACCCGCACTTTCACACTGCCCGAGCTGTGAGGGGAGAACGCAAGCAAGATTAGCTCTTGAGAGAGTAGAATGCAATCGGTGCATTTATTGCTTGTTTGTAACGAGAGGCACGCTCTCATACCCACTTGCTACGACTCTCTGCTACAAGGATGTGGTAAATTACAGCTCAGCCAGCAGCCGAGGGACTAATGGGCTTATCGTGAAAATGCAGTCGCAAAGGAGGGAGGTGAGTTTCTCTGTTCCTCATTTTGCATGAGTGTGTTTGCCTCTCGCGGCATTAACAGACGCATTCGCGGCGTCGCCTGCGGCTCCTTGCTTGTTTTATTCCCGAGGGAATTTTGGCGCCTGGGCGGAGTTTGTTTAGCTCCTGCGGGAGCCGAATATGGGCTGCGCGTCGCGATTGTGGAGTTAATTTACTGCCATAATACGAATGTATGTATGTATATACATATACATGTTATGTATGCGTGTATGTGTATATATATATGTGTATATATAAAAGGGGGATATTTTCCTAGACTATTTTGACCATGATTATGGCAGAACAGTCTTATTAACTACAGCTGTCTGAGGCTAGCTGTGTGTTATTTCTTCCTCCTTTAGGGCTGGAGGCTTTCGTCGGTTTTTTACCTTTGGTAGTCCCTCCTACACACACAAATATCTGCAGATGTCTGTGTGTTGGCTTACTGATTACTCCCCTTTGGGGTTTTTTTTTTTAAAAAAAGAGAAAAACAGTTCTTTTTAAGCTCTTGCCTAGATGGTGCTGTCTCCCCTGCTAGGGTTTAAGTAGACAGCCCACTCTGCCGGTTTGGGCTGCTTTTAGGAGGACTAACCGGAGGTCTTTTACTGATCTGTTAGTTTTCCCAGGCTCATTGGCCTTTCTGGATTTATGTGACTTGGACTAAGTAGATCACTGCCTTTAAGTCCTTTACTCCATGAAGGCCCAGGTCTGAGTCCTACAACATGAGCCCCCTGGACGTAGCGGTTCTTATGTCCTATAAGAACCTCCATTACCGATGGTCTGGATTTTAACTCCTTAAACAGGTTTTTGTTCAAGTTTGAGTTAAATGCAGGTCACTCATGGGTGAGTACGATCCATTTTTTCTTTTAATAAAGAAAAGGAACTTAATACTGTCTCAGGCCTGTGTGTTGTGCTTTTGCTTCCCAGAGAAAAACATGACGAGTCCACGGCGGATGCTCCCCCTCTGATCCTACGGATTATGGTTACGGCAGTGTTCGTCCTATCCACGCCACAGGTCGTGCGGTAAACCACCCTCTCAGCATATGTTAGACATAGGACTTATGTCCTCTTCAAGGTAAGCTCCCTAAGTTTCTTTCTTAGGATTGCCCTTGGCATGTTTAACATTGTCCTTTGCAGACCTTTTTCTTAGAATCCCTCTTCCAGACTCTCTCTGTGGACTTTACATCCTGTGAAGTGATCTTATCAGCCGAAGGTTCTTTCCAGCACCTCCTGAGTTTTGTCTCCAAGGAGCAATTTCTCAGTTCTCCAGTAACTAAAGTAGTACTCCCCTTTCCGCGGAAAGGGTTTATTCAGAGTACCGCTTCTCGCTGACAAGCCAGGTTTTCTCCCCGGTTCATCTGGGTTAGGAGCCTGTCCCTCTTGTCCAGGCTGATTCTCACTCTTCGGGCTCACACACAAGCTGGGCTCTCCCCTTCCCAAGGGAAGGGTCCCTAATGAGCGCCCCCTCGGCTGGATGGGTGTTCCTCCCTGGCCTTCAGGGTTAGGAGTCTGTCCCCATGATTATCCAGGAGCTCCTTTCTCAGGAACTTGATGTAACTTTAGTAGCTCCCCTTTCCGCGGAAAGGGTCCTCTCAGAGCTCTTCAACGACAGCAGCTCACCTTAATTCAAGGTTCGTCAGTAGCACCACTGTCGTATGGACAAATTCCCCTTTGGTTGGGCAGAATCTGTCATCAGGCTTCCTGAGTCAAGTATGATTGCTCCCCTTTTGAGAAAGGGTTCCACTTAAGAGCGCTGCTCCTGGCAGGAGGAGTAAGCTCCCCTTCTGAAGAAGGTTGAAATCCGGGCGCTGCCTCCTGGCAGGCGGGTTTTCCTCTCTGTTAATCAGGGTTAGGAGCCTGTCTGCACCTGACTTCCGGGTCGAGTGTCACCTCCCCTTCAGGCTTTATGACTAACTAGGAGTTCCCCCTTTTCAGGACCTTGAAATGACTTTGGCTGCTCCCCTTTCTGCAGAAAGGGTCCTACTAGAGCACCACCTTCTGGCGGGTGTTGGCATTTCTCCCTGTTTCTCAGGGTTTTGAAGCCTACCCTTAACGTGCTAGAAGCGAAGGCTCCTACGATTGAAGCCTCTTCAGGCTGTTAGCAGCTCACCTTTTCAAGGTTCCCTCAAAGCAGCGCCACTGCCGCATGGTGAATTTTTCTCCCTTGACTAAGGAAGAAATAACCACTATCTTTTCTCAAGGTCCTGATTTGAGCACGTTCGCTCCCCTTCGCAAGGGTCCCGTTTTAGAGCACGGCTCCTAGTGGGATGAGTATGCTCCCCCTTCTAATGAAGGGTAATTCTTGAGCACCACTTTCTCCTAGTAAGCATCCATGTGGACTGGCATTAGTATGCTCCCCTTCACACTAAGGGTCCCTTCAGAGTATGACTTTTAAGGACGGATGTTCCTCCCTGCAAGTCGGGGTTAGGGGTCTGTCCGCTGTCTGCGTCCACTATCATGATGGTCAGTAGCTCCATAATGAAACCCCCAAATGGGGGAAAACACAGTCTCCAAATCCCATTTTACTAGGGTAGTGTCCCACGCTAAACCCTGGGCACTTTCTGAAATCCACAATAGTGGTAAGTGCGCACACAATCCTTGTGCACTTCCTAAAATCCACATAAGTGGTAAGTTCCCACCAAGTTTTTGGGTTATTTTCTAAAATCCTATATGGTATGGGTTACGCGGTCCTCGTTCCCATTTTTTGAGTTGGTTTAAAACCCCGGTCTCCCTGGGCCCAACTTCACTCGATATCACCTTAGATATCTCCTGACCATGTGTTATCCAGGGTGCGTTATCTGAGGATAACCCCTGCTAGAACGGTCTCTGTCTTGGGACAGGCCTGTTAGTCGCTATTTCTGAGTCAGTTCACTGAGGGAACTAGACTCAGTAGTACTGGCAGTTCCTGTTCTAGTTAAGTCTAAGTATTAACTTAGCCGTTCCTCTGAAGGAATCTCCGATTCCAACCTGAGCTGTGCTCTGGGTCCTTTGACCCATTCAGGTAAGTGAGTAACAGTTCAGGCTTTGGCCGGGGAGGTTAAGTTCTGACAGCTGTCACCTCGTCCTATAGGGATAATTCTTCACAGAATTTACACTTAGTGCTCGCTACTATGCACTCCCCTCAGCATGGAGACGTGGGTATACCGTTCCCCAATAGCGACCCCTAGGGGACGCGGTGAGAGTTCCCTCGGAAGGGAACGTCTCTAGGTTACGTATGTAACCATGGTTCCCTGAGAAGGGAACGAGACACCGCGTCCCCTACGCTTTTTACCATGCCTCGGACGAGAAGCTTCAGACAGTGAAGCGGGTGTATGTTTACTTCGGCGACTCTTTATACTGTGTCGCCTGGTAGTGACGCACCAGCAGCGACGTGCGCGCAGCGGTGACGTCATACGCTGTCGCCGGCCATTTCATGGAGTTTTTCTATATGCATTCTTCAGACACGAGTCACGCTGCAGCGTTCCCCAATAGCGACCCCTAGGGGACGCGGTGTCTCGTTCCCTTCTCAGGGAACCATGGTTACATACGTAACCTGGAGACGTTTTTTTTTTTTTTGTTTGTTTGTTTTTTTAACCCAAATGTTGGGTTCAGCTTGTTGGGTCATTACATTGGGTTATTTGTAATATTTTTATCCAGGTGCTGAGATACAGTCAGAGTGCAGACTTTTTGAGTCCTTTTACAGGCTAGAGAGGTTCACAGGTTTGTATACATTGTATTTAATTTCTTTACTGTGCAGTAAATTATATTTTGCACAAGGGCGAGATGTCAGTCAGCTGCATCAGCAGCAGTCGTTTCGCAAGATGGAAAATCATTTTGCCTAGCATAACATACAGTAAACTGATTTTATTTGTTATAATACTGAATTTAATTGAATTTGATGTTAAATATGTTCTCTAATCTCAGTACCATCTGTTTATGGGCAGGTTATGAAGTCAGTCACGGTATCTTTCATCTACGAGTGAAACGCAAGGCAGCGGGGTCTGAGGTTCATACTTCCCCCCGGCGAACAGCAGCCCATCACCGGCTTAGATTTCGTCGACACACTGGCATGAGAATTAGCATTATTTTAGTGAAAGTTGATTACAGAAAACTGTTAAATAAACTTAATTAAAATGCTACTAAAATGTTAAATGTTAACTTAAATGTTACATTTTTATTATTAAAATGCTTGTTAAATGAGTTGTAATTGTTAAATGTATGTAATATTGTAAAATATCCTGCATTCACCCAAATAAATTCAGTTTGTCTTATATTTTTGTCCATGGGTGTTCTTGCTTAATAATAAAGTTCATCTTTTGATATTGCTTTTGCCTCTATAATTCTGAGTGTGATTTTCAATTTCCATCCCATTTTAAGCCAGCAATATAATAATATTTATACAATAATTTACTTAAATAAAACAACCCAGCATGTTGGGTAAAAACATTTAACCCAACCAGCTGGGTCAAAATAACCCAGCATGTGTTTTGTCCAGTATTTACCCAGTGCTCGGTTGCCTAATAACCCAAGTTGGGTTGTTTTTAACCCAGCAATTTTTAGAGTGTAATTATACATTTATATGTTCTTGAAAATAGTCTAATGGAAAGCAAATTTTGTTTTATAATCTTTAGTATTTTTATTTTATTATGACAATACACAATGCAAATAATCTTGATTTTCATTTGGTGATCCGTTTAGCTAGAACTATACACAAATGTTATTGATATTAATTAATTATAGGAAATTAATCTAGGCTTTTCTTCTGATCTAATAAAATTGCAGCAACAAATTAAACAGAGCTCTAGGATAAATTTGCAAGAGAAACAGCAAAGTGGTGAATAGTGAAGTGTGAATCTGGCAAACGATTAACAAAAGCTGTTAAAGTGTTTATGTGCAGATGAGAGCTCTTGTGTTTTAAACATGAGTGCAGAGGTCACACTCACACCTGTCCACACTCCAAACTGAGAGTTTGCATGAGAATGATTTTCAGAGAGCCATCAAAACAACTCGCATTTCTGTTCATTTTCATGTCCCTGCTATCTTCACAGGCATGTAAAGCTTATCTTTGTTTTTTCATACTTGAACATATAGATTGTGCTTTTGAGCTCTATATCTCGGTAAGATCCATTTTCTGCCACTGTGGGTCAAATTTTGAAATGTAATTGTTATTGACAGGGTCACAGGGCAGAAACACCATAGGTTTAGTATTGATCAGCGAAAATCTGCATCATTCATGTCAGTGACTAAAACACCTGCAGGGCACGACGCTCACGGTCATTTATCTTCCCACCGCTAAAAGCTGACCTAGCAATCAATACAACCCAAACACACAGGTATCAAAACAAGCCAGGATCGAGCTACTGCCCCTGATTTACTCACCACAAAAACTTTTACAGTGCGCATGCAATTAACACCAGGCTGTAAACAAATCTGAGTGTCGTTCTCTGAACAGAAGCAGTCCGTATGTGAGAGGTTTCACAGAACACTGCCTCATGTTTACACATTTAGATCAGCCCCACCGCAAATGGAATAAATGAACTCCGGGATCGCTAATGCAAGAATTATCACCAGCCAATGCCGTAACTGAAATGCAGTGGGAATAAATAACGTCCATTTAATCCCTTAAAAGAGGGGCAGAAAAGAGAGGGAATAAAAGTTACGTGCTTGGGATTACAGCTGTTCCCTGAGTAGCATTTAAACCTCCTCAGCTGCATCATCTTATCAATCACTTGCTAAGCACTCAGGACATCTCTGAATACATTAATTTTCACTGATGTCAGCCACAAAGGGAGACAACATGAAATACGAGCAAAGCCCTGGTGAAGGGCTTTCTTCTTTGACTCAACTGAAACCAATCGCGAGTGCATTAATTCTGCGCAGCTGCAGAGCAGAATTGTAATCTTCTCTCGGTCTCCTTTCTCTTTCCCCTTCCTTTTCTTTTTCCCCAAGCAGACTTAGCATAATGCTGCTGTGTCTTATTGAGAAGCCTTCAGGCAGTTAGCATTGCTCACTGATGGCAGGCTTTTGTCCACCTAAAGGAGTGTTCCCTATCAAGGGCTTCTAAAACTCAGCACTCAGAATAATGTGCATCGCTTTGCGGCTCCCAACATCTCCACGCCAATGAATGTTATTTGAACGGTAAAGTCCATGAAGCTCACAATCAATCTATCACTTATTGTTTTAACTCACCAAATGTCATCCATCCTTAACATTCCGATGTCAGACTAAACAAATGAATAAAACAGGCCATTTGGAGTGCACAATTATTATGTGTTGACCTTCTTTTGGGTGAAGATAGGCAGAGAATCCTCTGGAGTGTTTGACGATGGTAGGGATGATAGGCACTTACTCATTTGTGCCGCTCTTTGCATTTGGTCGAAAAGTGGTTCTGAAGCAATTTTTCATGGCAGCAAATATGAATAATAACAATCCCTGGTGATACATAATTACAGCAACCTTGTAGACCACAGAAAGGGCATAGCAGCAAGAGCCATCTCTTCTAAAAACTATTTACCATACTAAAGATAAAACTATGGAGCATATTTACAGCAGGGTTTGGCCTATTAGACATTTACACTGTAATACCAGAGGTGTCTGATTCTGCTCCTGCGGGCCCCACCTTCCCGCAGAGTTTGGATTCAAACTGCACCACCATGCCTTGTAAGCTGGTTCAGGTTTGTTTAATTAAGATTGGAGCTACATTTTGAATAAACATGTCTGCTAAATTTATTAATGTAAATGCAAACTCTGCCCTCCAGGACTAGACACTTTTATATAATACATTTTTTTTGTACAGAGGTAACAATACGGTTTTGTAAATCACAGGCTTATGTTCAAAATATATTCTAGTATAACTCCAGTGATTGGGGTCCAACATAGCCCAATGGCATTTTAAAAGCTCAATATTATAAAATATAATTTGCAATATCATATTGATACTTTATGACTACAATAAGAAATATGACACTATTAGAGACCCCAGATATAAAACATTAAATAGGCAGAAGCCGTATTACTATAAAGATATCAGACACTGAAAAATCAATGAGGTATATGA
>NC_133372.1:35078400-35149366 GCF_049309525.1 Garra rufa
CCCGCCGCGCCTCCTCTCCAGGCCAGCGCCTGGACGCCCAGCGCAGAGCAGTACAAAGACCTGCTGACCATCCTCAGCCAACCAGAGATGGGCCTCATCAACCAGTACTGCCAGGACTACTGGCAGATGGGAGACGACCCTGCAGCTCACGCACACAAGAAGAAGGACCTCAAGGAAGTACAGAAAGACCTCCGGAAGCCGCGAAACAGGAGACACCACCAGGAGCAGAGCAGCAAAGCTGGGACATGAGACGGAGAAACATCCCACTCCATTCAAAATGAATGAGACTTGAGGTTGACCTCAAGGTCTTTGACTACCATTACACACAAACGTATACCCGCAACCGTTACGAACGAGGAGAAAATAAACAGTACGTTTTGGGAAATTCATAGTATTTATTGTAGGCTGTACATAGTTAGATTCTGTGGATATCTTTGTATGGAAATAGAGCAAAAAAAAGAAGAGACAAAAACGTTTTGTGTATAGATCTGTGCAAATATTTTGTTATCATTGTTACTTTTCTTCCAATATATTTATTACGGCGGTATTCCCATAATAAAACACAGTGTGACTGTTATCATAAAACGTATGTATATACCACTAACCGGATAGTTGGACATTTGAAACTCCTGATGGACAGTTGGACTGCACTTGATGTTTTGATACCAGATGGGACTGATGCCGTTGGTATTTTAGCGGACTCTTTTAGCCAAGCACGTGTTCTCATTCTGCAGATGTACGGATAAAGAATTTCTACATATATTTGGTGCATCTGAGTATTCTGTGACCTCTCGAAAGACTTTGAAAAACACTTTAATATCATCAGAAACTCATCTTTTAATCTTCTTGATCTTCCATATGTTGCTATGCTAATGTGTGTTAAATATAAAGTCGTTTCTGTGTGTTATATGTTTGGTTTATTATTGATTACAGCCTCCTGTACAGTATGTACATCACCTTTTTCATTTCGTACGTTTCATTTGTATAAATATGTACTATTGCACGCAAAGAATCTCAAAGTTGGGGGTTCAAAACCTGTCCATTCTCTTTGCAAAGCAGAATTGTTTCTCCAGACATTTTCAGTAATAAGCGTCCAAGCAAGCACCTCTAAACATTTAATAGGTGATTATTTGAAACTTAACTTTAGGGGGCTTGTTTGAGTTTGCATGAATTGTATTTGTACTGTACAGATATGTAGTCAAATTCTGGATATTGCTGTGTTGCTGTATGGTCTTTGACATAATGAAGCGAGAGCGAGAGAGAGAGACTGTTTTCTGAAGACAGAGGACTTTGCTGAACTAGTGATGGAATCAAGCACAATTATCTGATGTGTCTGTTTCACCTCCGTTGTGTTTTCTCAACACACATAGCAAACGGGCTGTGTGAAATGGTTGTTGTAAGTGTATTTTTTTTCTTTCATTTGTAAGACATTATACATCACTGTGGTTTGTCCCCTTGTTTTGTCTTTTTTAGGATATTCTAATGTGAAAAAGATCCAGAATTAGATGTTATGAACGGTTAATATTATATTAATGTATTTTTTATTTGTTTTTGTTTTTTTGTTTTTGTTTTTCATCTTTGTTGTTGACTAATTAAAGTTATATATTTTATAACAAATACAGGTTGACCTTTTTGTAGAAATGTTACCGGGTAAACATTGATGCTTTCTTTCTTTTGCATTCTTAACGTAAAGATTGAAAGAGGTTATAGTGAATAAAGTACCATGGCATTTTAGTGCCATGTTAAAAAAGAAAAAAAAAATCTTGAGATTATGAGATTAAAGTCGAAATATTTCAAATTTTATTTCGAAAATATAAAGTCGAAGCTTTTCTTGGAATAAAGTCGACACAACTTTTCTTGAGGAATAAAGTGTAGAAACCTTTCGAGAATAAAGTCAAAACGTCTAAATTATGAGAATGAAAAGTCGAAACTTTTTTGAGAAAAAAAAAGTCGAAAAATAAAAAGTCAACTTTTTCGAGAATAAAAAAAGTCAAAACTTTTTCGGGAAAATAAAAAGTCAAAAACTTTTTCGGGAAAATAAAAAGTCAAAACTTTTTCGAGAATAAAAAAAAGTCAAAACTTTTTCGAGAATAAAAAAAGTCAAAACTTTTTCGAGAATAAAAAAAGTCAAAACTTTTTCGAGAATAAAAAAAGTCAAAACTTTTTCGAGAATAAAAAAAGTCAAAACTTTTTCGAGAATAAAAAAAGTCAAAACTTTTTCGAGAATAAAAGTCAAAACTTTTTCGAGAATAAAAAAAGTCAAAACTTTTTCGAGAATAAAAAAAGTCAAAACTTTTTCGAGAATAAAAAAAGTCAAAACTTTTTCGAGAATAAAAAAAGTCAAAACTTTTTCGAGAATAAAAAAAGTCAAAACTTTTTCGAGAATAAAAAAAGTCAAAACTTTTTTGAGAAAAAGTCAAAAGTTAAGTCTAAACTTTTACTAGAATAAAAAGTCAAAACTTTTTTGAGAAAAAGTCAAAAATTAAAAAGTCGAAACTTTTCCGAGAATAAAAAGTCGGAACGTTTTCGAGAATAAAAAGTCGGAACGTTTTCGAGAATAAAAAGTCGGAACGTTTTCGAGAATAAAAAGTCGGAACGTTTTCGAGAATAAAAAGTCGGAACGTTTTCGAGAATAAAAAGTCGGAACGTTTTCGAGAATAAAAAGTCTGAACTTTTTCGAGAATAAAAATTCTGAACTTTTTTGAGAATAAAAAGTCAGACTTTTTCGGGGAAAAAAAGTCTTAACTTTTTCAAAAATAAAAAGTCGAAACTTTCGAGAATAAAAAAAAATCTAAACTTTTTTGAGAATAAAAAAAGTCTTAACTTTTTAGAGAATAAAAAGTCGAAACTTTCGAGAATAAAAAAAATCAAAACTTTTTTGAGAATAAAAATGTCAAAACTTTTTAGAGAATAAAAAAAGTCGAAACTTTTTAGAGAATAAAAAAAGTCGAAACTTTTCGAGAATAAAGACGAAAGTTATCAAGAAAAAAGTTTAAATTGTGAGAATAAATCTAAACCACTGGTCTCAAACTCAATTCCTGGAGGGCCACAGCTCTGCACAGTTTAGCTCCAATCCTAATCAAACACACCTGATCCAGCTAATCAAGGTCTTCAGGATTACTAGAAACTTCCAAGCAGGTGTGAGTTGGAGTTGGTTGGAGCTAAGCTCTGCAGAGCTGCGGCCCTCCAGGAATTGAGTTTGAGACCTCTGGTCTAAACTTTTTAAGAATAAAGTCCAAATTGATCGAGAGCAATCAAAATGTTTTGAGAATAAAGTCAAATTGTTTCAAGAATAAAGTTTAAATTATTTGAGGATGAAAAGTCGAAGCTTTGCTTTGAAGTGTTTTGAGAATAGACTACTCTCAAAATATAACTATAATTGCTACGATTTAATTCTCATAATTTCGACCTTATTCACAAAATTTTTTTACTTTATTCTCATAGCATTATGTCTTTATTCTTGTAATTTTGACCTTTTTATCTCGAAACATTTCGACTCTATTCTCAAAAAGTTTGACTTTATTCACAAAATATTATCACTTTATTCTCCTAATTTCAACTTTATTCTCGAAATATTTCAACTTTATTCTCAAAATATTATGACTTTAATCTTGTAATTTTAGTTTTGACTTAAAATGTTGATTTTTCTTAAAATGAAGTTTTTTGATTTGGCATCTAGCGTTTCTTGTCTCTGCCATTTGTAAGCTCTTTCAGTAGCAGTGGTCTACTAAAAGCCTCAAAGGTGTCAGGACTAAGGTGGAGAAAACATGGGTGCAGGATTTTAGGAAGTTTTATTCATCCACAGGCATCTTCCCATTCATTTCTCCTCTTCTTATCACCAAGAAAAGCTGTAAAGACTTATAGTGCTTCTTTTGTTGCCCTTCGACTGAAAATTACAACCAAAAGCCGCACAATGTGGCATTATACCAGTATTTTATTTTCAGATTTTTGTTGTGGTAAAAATAGCAACAGGTAGATAGCTCACTGAGTGCAGTCATTTCACATCATCTAAATAATGGTGCCCCCATAGTCCAAAACATCCCTTTAATACTAGTTTTTAATATTTTTGTTTGGTTTAAAGAAACGTTTAGCACGATAAATGTGATCATTTATTAAACATGCATTAAAGAATTTGGATCAAACTCTTAAAATATTCAAATGAATTGCTACTGATGAAGTAGAATGAAGAATCTGTGATGCCTGTGGATTAAAATGTATCAATCTTCAGATTGGGGTCAATGAGCTCTGTCAGGTAAAAGACTAAAGCTCTTTAAACGCTGCACTGCACACTGTGTCCACAACATGGAAAATGTCAACCGATCCTGATGACTACAGTGGGAAGGTGAGATTAGAATTACTCATGGAGATTTCAATATTCAACATCAGAAACACCTGCACCCTCAGTCCTATAGCAAAAATGTTTTGGCTCTTTTAGAAAAAGCCAAAAATGTAGGCCATGGAGATGTGAATTTCTTTCATGAGGCATTTTCAGCAGTTCAAAATCAACATATCCAATCATTTATGAGACCAATTTACTTTTAGAATCTACCTTTTCTTGAATATCACGTTCATCAGCTGGCAAACAATTGCAACAACATCACATTATTCCACTCCAGTCTCCATGGCCCATTCTAATGTGCTCATGAAGACGCTGGCCAGATTATCACCTTTCGCTGAGCACAGCACCTTCTCTTTAAATCTGAGGTTCAATGACCTCTCCACACTTTCAATGCCTTCTGTCCTTGTTCTTCATTGGCCCTACCAACCCAGGTGGTCAGAGACATCTCCAAAATCCCTCTAAGACTCCAAACAATTCATCAGGTCACCGAGATCCAGTCGAAGTGTGAGCTGTATCGTTGTCAGCACCTGGAGACCTCTGGGCAAGCGAGTGGTCATCCAGAAGGACTTCTTTTCCCTGATCAAGAGTCAGTATGGGGGCCGGGGGGAGCGCCGAGGATAAACACTCCAGGGAGCTAGAGAAGAAACTGAAAGAGGACGCCGACAAAGATGCCAGGACCGTCAAACTTCTGCTGCTAGGTAACAACACACAAGCGGAGTCAAAACATAAAGAATAGCTTATTTGCTAGATTTTGGAAGATGCTGTACTGCAGATTTGTTGTGAAGCCTTCCCATAATAAACAGGCAACAGCTTCATATCATAGCCATAGACGATTATGAAAGAATCTTTATGTTTCATGAATTTGTTTTTGTTATATGAAAGAAATATTACATATTTAAAGCTCAAATGCAAGATGAAAATTAATGCCTGAGGCCTACTGAAATTCAAACCAAAGTGGAGTTAAACTGGAGATTCATAATTGTGATCTAAGTCTTATTACAAAAGACACTAAAAAGTGACAATTTGCATCGCTAAAAAAACCCTGCATGCCAGAATCAAGACGTATTAATAGTATGCATGTAAATTCAGCAAAAGTTGCATTACTGTCTATCATATCTGTGTGTTTTGTCCGTGAGGTGATGTAGGTCAGGGTCATGGGACATCAAGCTTGGACAAGGCTTAGGACAAAATTAATAAGCCTTAAGCCTCTTAATGTAATCCTTCAAAAGATAAACACAGTAGAGGAGAAGGATGTATTCATTAATTCACAATGATAATAAATAAATAAGTAATTAATAAATAAATCTTTCTAATTGTGTGAATGTCTACAGTTTGACAAATCTTAGTTGTTTTACTACTTAGGATTTTACATTGGAACAATATAGATCTATGAACTTCAAAATATAAAAAAGAGATTTTAGCAGTAATATTGTGAAATAGCTACTTTCTATCTGAATATATTTTAAAATGTAATTTGTTCCTGCGATCAAAGCTAAATTTTCAGCATCATTACTCCAGTCTTCAGTGTCAAATGATCCTTCAGAAATCATTCTATGGTGATTTGCTGTACAAGAAACAATTTTTATCAATATTTAAAATTGAGTACATTTTTTGAATAGAAAGATCCAAAGATCAGTATATATGAACATTATACACTAATGTATAATGTATAATTTTCTTTTCTTTAGGAAGAAATTATAGAAATTAATACTTTTATTTAGCAAGGATGCTTTAAATTCATCAAAAGTAATAATAAGGACATTTATATGTTACAAAAGATTTATATTTCAGATAAATGCTGTTCTTCTGAACTTTCTATTATCCAAAAAAAAAAAAAAACTGAAAAAATTCTACTCAGCTGTTTTCAACATAATAATAATAATAATAATAAATGTTTTTTGAGCAGCAAATCTGAATATTAGAATGATTTCTGAAGGATCATGTGACTGGAGTAATGATGCTAAAAAATCTGCTTTGAAATCACAGGAACAAATAATATTTTAAAATATATTTAAATAGAAAGCAGTTATTTTAAATTGTAAAACTATTTTAAAATTGTACTGTTTGGGCTGTTCTTTGGATCAAATAAATGCAGGCTTGGTGAGCATAAGAGACTTCTTTAAAAAACATTTAAAAACTTTTGACCGGTATTGTATTCATATATTTCAACTGTGAAACAAACAAAATGAACCTTTTTTAATAAGATTGGGGTTTGGCTCGAGATAGAAGGCACCACAAGAATATCACTAGGTTTATCACAATTTTGTCAAATCAGTCGGCTAACAATCAAATCAAATTCAGAAATGGTACTCTCCATCAAATCCTTTCATAGTTTTGGTCTCATGATATTTCTTTCCTCATAACTTAAACAGTCTGTGATTCGAATCTATTTTCAAGTTGTTCTATATGTGTGTGTGTGTATGTGTGTGTGTGTGTGTGTGTGTGTGTGTATACATATAAAATGTACAAAAAAAAAAGATTTTAAGACATAATATGTCTAATATGTCTAATGTTGAAAATTTCTATTTCAATACTTTATTTTAGTTCATCAAAGTATCCTGAATATATATATATATATATATATATATATATATATATATATATATATATATATATATATATATATATAATGTTTCCACAACAAATAATAAGCGGCACAACTATTTCCAACAGTGATAATAAAAAGTAATGTTTCTTGAGTAGCAAATCAGCATATTAGAATGATTTCTGAAGGATCATGTGACACTGATGACTGAAGTAATGCAGAAAATGTAGCTTTGCCATCACAGGAATAAATTACATTTTAAAATATATTAAAATAGAACAGTTATTTTAAATTGCTCTAAATTCACAATATTACCGTTTTTACTGTATATCTGATTAAATAATGTAGCCTTGGTGAGCATAAGTGACTGCATTCTTACCAACAACAAACTTTTGAACAGCAGTGAATATGTAATAAAAACTTAAAGCAATAACCGCAATAATAAACTGATTACTATCTTCTTTAGGTGCTGGTGAGTCGGGGAAAAGCACAATTGTCAAACAAATGAAGTAAGTGCTGAAGAAAAACCTATGATAATACAATGAATTGGTTTATGTGAGACTACACTCACTATTATTTAATATTCAGTGATCTTTCTTATGAACAGCTTGGTCATTGTTTTGTTTTTCCATGACAGAATTATTCACAAAGATGGTTACTCCCTTGAAGAGTGTTTGGAGTTCATTGTCATCATCTACAGCAACACCCTGCAGTCGATCCTGGCCATTGTGAGAGCCATGACCACTCTCAACCTTTCCTATGGAGATGCTGCTGCACAGGTGCTCTACTCGAACATTTAAGCATTCATAGTCATTAGCAATAAACATACACATACAATCCAGCTACTTCAACTTGAAAAGCAAAAAAAGTTCAGGTGCTGCCTTAAAATTTTAAGTACAATGAAATTCTTTCTACAACCAAGTCATTTAAACCTAAATTAAATCAAATTACTTCAAAAATGAAGTTGAAAAAAAAAAATTAAGAATGAAAGGGTTAGTTCATCCAAAAATGAAAATTCTGTCATTAATACTCACCCTCGTGTTGTTTCAAACCCATAAGACCTTCGTTCGTCTTTGGGAACACAAATTAATACATTGTTGATGAAATCCGAGAGCTCTCTGACTCTCCATAGACAGCAAGGGTCCTATCACGTTCAAGGTCCAGAAAGGTAACAAGAACATTGACAAAATAGTAAAAAAAAAAAAAAGAAAAAAGAAAAAAAGGCACATAAAACGTTTTCTCCTGTCGATGTTCTTGGTACCTTTCTGGACCTTGACCGTGGTAAGACACATGCTGTTTATGTAGAGTCAGAAAGCTCTTGAATTTCATCAAAAATACAATGGTGAGTACTGCAAAACATACATAATTTTACCTGTTTGTTGCAGGATGATGCAAGGAAGCTGATGCACTTAGCAGACACCATCGAGGAAGGCACCATGCCAAAGGAGCTTTCTGATATCATCTTGAGGTTGTGGAAGGACTCGGGCATCCAGGCGTGCTTCGACAGAGCCTCCGAATATCAGCTCAACGACTCTGCCGGATAGTATGGCTTCATAATTAGTCTTTTAAAGCATTAAATACCAGTTAGCAAGGTTTTATTGTCCATGATCAAATCAGTAACAAAATCATCTTTGAAATATTATGTAGTCTACAGGAAAATACTGTATTGATTCTTGCTTTATCTCCAAGCTATCTGAATGACCTGGAGAGGCTGGTTCGGCCTGGCTATGTCCCTACTGAACAGGACGTCTTGCGATCAAGAGTGAAGACCACTGGTATCATCGAGACCCAGTTCTCCTTCAAGGACCTCAACTTCAGGTTTGTTACATCTACAAAGAGCTTCCTCAATCATAACTATGGCATGAAGTAAACCAACCAATGACCATCATCATCTCAAAAATCCAAGCAAGTTTAAAGGCCTGTTCACACCAAGGACGATAACTATAAAGATAATTATATTAGCGTCAATACAAGCGGACAATAACTAATGTTGATTCTAATCGCACACTTGGGCTACTTCAACACTGTTGCCGCGGGTTGTTTTTCATGTCCGCGAGTTAAAGCAAACTCAATATCGTGATATTTAGCCCCTGGAATGTGAATTTTACCTGGGGAACCATGTCAAAAAAAAACATGTATTTTACACCCAGGATTGCGATTTTAAAATGCGACTGGGATAGTTTTGAGTAGCAATTGGGAGAACCTGGCAACCCTGGCTCGTCTTTTGCTTTAAATTCTCAAGCTTGCTATAGCAGGACTGATTCTGATTAGGTGTCAATGTTTTTATCGTTCACAAGCAGGAAAAAAAAAAACTTTCTGAAAGTGATTCCAACAATATTGTTTCTTTTTGCCTTATTGTTATCCATCTTAAAGAGTGGGCGCGGCCATCTGTAAATGTAATGGGTCTGGCTTCCAGTCTCATCTGCCTACAGCTCTTTTTAGCTGTACAAAAAGCTTGTTTTGCTACTTGATATTGCAAATTAGTGTGTCCTTCCATATTATTTTAATGTCTTAATTATGAACATAGTGGTTTGTAGTGCAAACAGTATTACTGTTTTACAGCACATTGTTATTGTTTTCGTTATTTCTATATAGCGGCTAATGATCCATAAGTCTTGTCCATAGGCTTACTTCTGCACAGTCTTACATTAAAGAATAAGGTGGATAGCTGTGATGTGGACTTTATGGAAGCCTGTTTCCGCCACTGAATAAAAACATTAAAAAAGGTTATTGCGACTTATCTCACAATTCTGAGAAATAAAGTCAGAATCGAGTGATATAAACTCGCAATTCTGAGAAATAAAGTCAGAATTAAGTGATATAAACTCACTATTCTGAGAAATAAAGTCAGAATTAAGTGATATAAACTCACTATTCTGAGAAATAAAGTCAGAATTAAGTGATATAAACTCGCAATTCTGAGAAATAAAGTCAGAATTAAGTGATATAAACTCACTATTCTGTGAACATATCAGGCTTTTTTTCCTCCTCAGAACTAGACTTCATAACTCGCTATTGCAAGTTTATATCTCACATTTCTGAGAAAAAAAATCAGAATTTTGAGTTTATATCTCAATTCTGACTTTATTTCTAGCAATTCTGACATTACAACTCGCAATTGTGCATTTATATCTCACAGTTCTGGGGAAAAAAAGTCAGAATTGTGAGTTTACAGTCATTTTTTTCCCATTTTGTTTTGTTGCAGCCTTATGTTAAACTGCTTTAAATTACTTTTTTTTCCACATCAATCTACATCTCATACACCATGATGACAAAGCACAAAACAGGTTTGTAACAACTTTGCAAATTTATTAGAAATAAAAAAAAACTGAAAAGATCCCATTGCATAAGTATTCATACCCTTTTCTGGGACACTCGAACTTTAGCTCAGGAGCATTCATATTGCTACACTTCGAGTGGAGTTAAACTGTGGCAAATTCATTTGAATGAGTATGATTTAGAAAGGCACAAATCTTAGACAAAGGTCTGACAGCTGAAAATGCATATCAGAGCAAAAACCAAGTCCTGAGGTCAAGATAACAGCCTGTAGAGCTCATTGACAGACTTGCGTTAAGGCAATGATCTAGGGAAGAGTTCAGAAGAAAATCTGCTGCATTGAAGGTTCACAGAAGCATGTAGCCTCCATTATCCATAATGGAAGACGATTGGAACAACTAGGACTCTAGAAAATGTCTGCCAGCCCCCATCCAAGCTGGAGAGGTGAAAGGGTGAGGCAAAGAATGGCAGATAACTGCAAAGCTTGTCACATCATACCCAAAAAGACTTGAGGCTGTAAAGGTGCTTCAACTATGTACTGAGTTAAGGGTATGAATACTTATGCAATGTACTTATTTCAGTGTTTTACTTTTAATAAATTTGTAAAATTTACAAATCTGTTTTTTGCTTTGTCATTATTATGGTGTATGGAGTGCAAACTGATGTGGGGAAAAACTCATTTAAAGCAGTTTAACATAATGCTGCAACAAAACAAAAGTGAAAAATGAAGGAGTGTGAATACTTTTGCAAGGCACTGTATATAACGCAGTTCTGAGAAAAAAAAGAATTTTGAGATAAAAAGTTGCAATTACCTTTTTGATTTTGTTATCAGTGGCAGAAACAGGCTTCCATAGGATATTTTCTTTATCGTTATCTTTGTAGTTATCGTCCTTGGTGTGAGCAGGCCTTCAAGAATGCAAAAGTCCAAGATGTTATTTGAATAGACAACATTGCTAATAAAATTATTTTTTTTTTTTGGTCTGCAGGATGTTTGATGTGGGTGGTCAGCGCTCAGAGAGGAAGAAGTGGATCCATTGCTTCGAAGGTGTGACCTGTATTATCTTCATCGCTGCTCTGAGTGCATACGACATGGTGCTGGTGGAGGACGATGAAGTGGTGGGTTGCCATTTGTGGCCCATGAATGAAACCCCAATCAGAAGTTATATGTGTAAACTACTGAGGCATTTTAGTGACAAACCCTGTTTTTCCATGTCCTTCCTATCAAAGAACCGAATGCATGAGAGTCTCCACCTGTTCAACAGTATCTGTAACCACCGTTACTTCGCCACCACATCCATTGTACTCTTCCTCAACAAGAAGGACGTCTTCGTGGAGAAGATCAAGAAAGCTCATCTGAGCATGTGCTTCCCTGATTATGATGGTGAGACAGCTTTTTGTCTGCAAACAAAAATATAAACTTCATTCTTTAACATATAGATTCTCACAACTGCCTTAAAACATTCAAACTTATAATTATTAATATGTAAAACCATGCTAAAAAATATAACGGCATGCCTTTCTCAGGTCCCAACACCTTTGAGGATGCTGGTAACTACATCAAGCTGCAGTTCTTAGATTTGAACTTGCGACGAGACATCAAGGAAATCTACTCCCACATGACCTGTGCCACAGACACAGAGAACGTCAAGTTTGTGTTCGATGCCGTAACAGACATTATCATCAAAGAAAATCTCAAAGACTGCGGTCTCTTCTAAACAAGTAAGAGGTGATTACAATATAATACCATAAATATACAGTAGTAATATAATATTATATTAGTATTGCGTTATGTTGTTGTAGCATATTAAATATCTTTACAATTTCCATATGTGCATAATTAAAAAGTCTTTCTTTCGTTTACAGAGCGGCTTAATCAACAAAACCCAATACTGACCTATTGCCCCTTGTAGCCTGTTTTCCTCCCTGGTTAATGAGGAATTCTCCAGTGCACATACATACACACACACACACACACACACACACACACACACACACGAGAGAACTGAAATGATTAAATCTTGTTGAAGAAATTATATTGTTGCTGTTGGGATCTACATTTGATTAAAACACACTGCATATAATTAATATCAGAGCCTACATATTCATAGCAGCCAGTCATAACTTGTCATAACAACATGTATGGGCTCTATTAGTGTTTTTTTTTTGCAGTGATCTATCCTGTAGATTTGCAACTCCACTTCACGCAGCTGTAAACCAAATAATTATCCTTCTGATCACCTGCATATGCACTTCAGCATGTTTTGCAAGAGTACATTATGAAGCATTTCAGTTATAGCATTAATTGTGTAAGTTCATACTGTTCAAGCTGATTTAGAAAAGTTTCGACTTTACCGAGAGACAAAGTTCTGTTTTATTTACAAAGGAGTTATATCATGTTAAGTCCCATGATCAGAATCTCTATGTAAGATGAATGACTTTGAAGAAAAGAGAGCATGTAATAAGTTGTTTAGCTCAGGAGCAGCTAGCTGAGAGACAAAGAATTTTTAAGTGCACAGATAAAATTACATCAGCAGATATTGATTAAAATGACACAATTGACTACAAAACCATAAACAACCATGCAAATGTAAAATGAACGAATAAAGCTTCTGTAGAAAAGACTGAACCTGATGTGTTTGTCTTTTAAGCGTCCTGAAAGAATGCAAACCGACGAACAGCTTAAATCCAGAGAGAAACAGGCATTAGCATCTTAAACCACATTGGGATGGTTGACTGTTCGCAAATATATATTGAGAATTACTTATGAATATAGAGTTTTATTATCAATTTTTATAAAACACACACATACACGGCTGAAGTCAAAAGTTTACATACACCTTGCAGAATATACAAAATGTTACTTATTTACCAAATCTATTTTATTTACCCTGAAAGAAGTTTCAGGGTGAAGATCAGGGTAAAGTTTACTTATTTTGTCTTTTAGGGAAATTTAGTACCTTCTATAGCTTATGAAGAGCAGTACTACAATGAAAAAAATATGCTATTTAGTAGGGATGCAACAATACAGTTAGTCCACGGTTCAATACGTACCTCGGTTTTTAACCACGGTTTTCGGTTCGGTTCGGTTCTGATATTGCTACTTCAGTGTGGGTTTTTTTGGAACAAATTAACAAAATACTCCTGTAAACCTCTGCACACTAGATAAAGTGTGGTTTAGTATGTGTCTGCTTAATTTTTCTTTTGAGAGAGGTATAATTTTTTAGATTTTTACGCAAAATAGAATGGGTTTCATTCATACTGGATGCCAGAGGGCGCCCTTGTGCTAAAAAAGAAAACACATATGCAAAGAAGTAGCGCTAACAACGTTCCGTTCCAGCTTCTAATATGGATAAAAGCATCGCTATTGCTGTAACTTATTAAAAACAAGATATAAAGGTAAACGTTTTGAATGATGAAATCTAAGGACAATAAACACTCGTCTGCAATAATATAGAAAAACCGCAATTCACAAGCGCGTATTGAACCGTGGATGTCGTACCGAACGGTTCGATATTATATTGAGTATTGCGACATCCCTACTATTTAGGCAAAATAAGAAGTGTACACATCTTCATTGTGTTCAAAAGTTTTCACCCCCGGCTCTTAATGCATCGTGTTTCCTTCTGAAACATCAGTGAGCAATTGAACCTTCTGTAATAGTTGCACGAGTCCTCAGTGTGAAAAGACGGAGCTCAAAATCAGACAGTCACTGTTGGAAAGGATTCAAATACACAAAAATGCTGAAAAACCAAAGAATTTGTGGGACCTAAAGGATTTTTCTGAAGAACAATGGGCAGTTTAACTGTTCAGGACAAACAAGGGACTCTTGAACAACTATCACTCAACAAACAAACAAACAAAAAAAACAGTTGTGGATCATTCAGGTAAGAACACCACAGTTTTAAGAATCACGTGTATGTAAATGGTAATTTCTTTATCATTTCAACTATTATTTTCTCTTGTGGACTGTATGCAAATGTTTTGTGTGAAATGTCTTATTTAGGTCAGTACTAAATAAAAAAATAACATGCATTTTGTATGCTCCCTATCATTTTGGTAAAATAATTAACATTTTGCCTATTCTACAAGGTGTATGTAAACTTTTGACTTCAAATGTACATACACAACCTGCAAAATTAAAGCCTCTTCGTACCAGTATTAGTTTTATTTATCAGTTTATTAATTTTGAGAGGTTAGCTACTATTGATTCTAGAAAATAACTTTGACATTGTTTTCTGCGTTGATTGATTGTACGCCTGAGCTGCTACAGTACTTGTACAGTTTTAAATGTGTTTAACCCAGAAAATTTACTTAATATCAAGACCTGACCGTACGACTCACTGACGTGAAAAAAATTGTATTTCGTGTCTTTCGCAGCACCATCAAGCTAGACTGTCAATCAGTTTTGCAAAGTCAATGCAGTGTAGACATACACCTTCATCTCTTTGGACAAAAGGTTAAAATCACAAAAGAAATCAACAAGCAGATTAACATTAATCTAACCAACTTTAATTAGAATACTCGCATCTGATAAAAACAAATCTGAATAAATATCAACCCCTATTTACTCAGAGTATCCTCTGTATGTGCCCCAAGGAAATTAGAATCTGTAATATCAAAGAAATGAATTCTTCTCTTATAAACATACTGATCATTCTGAGAATCCCTTATTTCTGACTTTGTTCATAAAACATTTGCACCAACATTCAAGCATTAAAAGAGTTAACAACGTAACTTGCATAGCACATGCACATCACCTCTCAGTGACTGCATTATGGCATACTACTGATCCTGAGGACTGAAGAAAAATTAAATTAGGTAAAGGCACATGATTTTTGTTAAATGTAATATTTGGTCCGATAAATGACACATTTATGATGCGTTTCATTGTTGCATGTTTGTTTACATACAAAACAGACCTAATTGAGAGAAAATCAACAGCACTTATTCGACCGGCTGTGTAAAATGTACCACATTATGAGGTTTGCTCTGTCGAAATAACAGGTGAGTGGAGATTGCAAACCTTATCAAACATGTATGCTACATAACGAAACCTTTCCAATTATGACAATACACTGACAGCTGAAAAACTGTACAAATGGAAACGTAGAATCATGCAAAAAACTAAACAAAACAAGAAAATAGGCCACAGTGTTCTACACCTTGCAAACCAAGGCACAAAGTATGAAAATGTGTCATATTGCAAAGTTAAATTTTTTCAGAATGCAGTTTGATTCGTATCAAATGAAGCACATCTGTTATGTGTGTTCCTGAAAGTGAAAGGCATATAAAACAACTGTTTTTGAAAAATAAAGCTTATTTGAGAGCTTGTTCCTTGGAAGAATATCTGAAACATGCATACCATCTCAACCCAGTAGAGCCCTTTATAATACTAGATCAAGTTTCATTAAACATGGCACTGAAGAAAACATGTAACTGTGTGTGTAAACACACTCGATTGCACAATACAGAAATCGATTAGCCCGAAAAATCAAAAGCAGTTCTGCAAAGGATTTAAGGATTATGAAGAGCCAAACTGCCCTGAATGTGTTTTTTATGCTGTGGACCTTTGCTGGCTGGATCCGAATATGTAGCCAAACCCAAACCCCTGGTCCAAATTAAGACAACAGATAACAATAGAAGACAACTTTCATGTCCGAAAAAACACAAATGGTACTGGTTGATTTGTTGACCACTTCATGTGCAAAAAGAGACTGAAAAGTTCTCCGACTGGAGAGTTAATGAACCCCTCCAGGGGGTTTATATGTGTTGAGATGTCCAGGGACAGTACTGATGTCAGGACAGCCCCACCATGTGGTCTATTTGCCTCATGTATATGCTCTTTAGCGGAAGGCCGTAACGTCGCTCTTCAGGAATCCTTTCACACTATTAGACAAATGAAAATGTGTCATTCTTATTTCTAAGACCGCTTTCAAAATCAATTGTCATGTCCCTGACAAAATACTACTGTAAACACTGTAAGTACATAGCAAATTAAGCAGTATTAATGGGAAATATTTTTACTATTTAAGTGCTTAAAAATAACTGCTTTCTAATTGGATACGTTTTAAAATGTTATTTATTCCTGTGATCAAAGCAACATTTTCAGCATAATTATTTCAGTCTTCAATGTCACATGATCCTTGATATAATTCTAATATGCTGATTTGCTATTCAAGAAACATTTATTATTATTATTACAAGTTATTATTAATATTTAAAACAGTTGAGTACATTTTTTCAGGATTCTTCGATGAATAGAAAGATCCAAAGATCAGCATTTATATGAAATAAAAAGCTTTTGTATACATTAAGGATGCTTTAAATTGATCAAGTGATGATAAAGTTACAAAAGATTTCCATCTGCGATAAATGCACTTCTTCTGAACTTTCTTTGCATTAAAGAAACCTGAAACAAATCTACTTCTATGTTTTAGCAGTTGTGTTTAAAAGATAAAAAAGCACATTAAACAAAAACGAGTTGCTCATATTTTTCATAAAAATATGCCCCAAGCTAAACAAAGGGGGTAAAAACAAACAAACAAGCAAAATAATTATTTAAAATATATGATATTGACTTAAAGCTGACTGAAAAAAGTGCACCTACAGCTTAACAAATTTTAATAAAGACTGTAAAACTGGTTTTACTTATTAAAGTTCACTTCCAGAAAAAAAATCTCATCCCCTTGTCATCGAATACATTCATGTCTTTCTTTCTTCAGGTGTAAAGAAATTGTGTTTTTTGAGGAAAAAAACTGTAGGATTTTTCTCCATATAGTAGACTTCTATGGTGCCTCGAGTTTGAACTTCCAAAATGCAGTTTAAATGCGGCTTCAAACGATCCCAGCCGAGGAAGAAGGGTCTTCTCTAGCAAAACAATCTGTTTTTTTTTTTTTTATTACAATTTATATACTTTTTAACCTCAAATGCTTATCTTGTCTTGCTTTGCCTGAAAGCCGGTTCAAGACAGTTAGAGTATGTCGGAAAAACTCCCATCTTATTTTCTCCCTCAACTTCAAAAATCATTTCAAAATCAACCTACATCGCTGCAGAAGTACCGACCCAGTTTTTGCAAAGAAAGGTAAACAAAAATTTAAAAAAGCAACGACTTTGAAGTTGAGGGAGAAAATGAGATGGGAGTTTTTAGACATACCCTGTCTTGAACCAGAAACAACAGTTTAGGCAGAGCAAGACAAGATGAGCATTTGAGGTTATAAAGGATAGAAATTGTAATTAAAAAAATAAAAATAAAATAACCGATCATTTCGCTAGATAAAACCCTTCTTCCTCGGCTGGGGTTGTTTACAACTGCATTTGGGATTGTTTGAAGCCGCATTTAAACTGCATTTTGGAAGTTCAAACTCGGGGCACCATAGAAGTCCACTATATGGAGAAAAATAAATATTATCCTCAAAAAACAATTGCTTTACGACTGAAGAAAGAAAGATATAAACATCTTGGATGACAAGGTGGGTGAGTACATTATCAGTACATTTTTGCTCTGGAAGTGAACTTCCTCTTTATGATCTACTCTTATACTACTACTCTTATTTATAAATGAAAGGGATGACAGTGTGTATTGAATCAAATTCTTACGTTGCTTATGTTGGCTGGGGGCTCGTTGTTAGGCTCTTCACATGGAAATTGGTCTTCCCAACTCTTTTCCCTGAAGCGCTGATCTATCGGGACTACATGGCCTTCTGTAGTGAAGATGTACTTATTCTCAGACTTGTGCAGTGGGTTGTCTTCATCAAAGAGCTGTAAAAGATTGTAAAATATAATTTAGTGATGGATAAACTTGGCTGAATATGCTTGTAGTTTCTTAAAAGTATGGCTAAAAAAGACCATATAGAACATATAGAAACAGACAACTAACCAGATAAAGATATTTGCAGGTTTCGCTTAGGAAGAAACTTTCCATGCGATCTTCTTTGGACTTATCCACCACATGATGAAGAGTGGCATAACCACACCTGAGAAGCAAATGAACAAAACATCTGTTCTGAGAACAGGCCAGCATCCCAATCAAATCGCTTCCTGGCATTTTTCAACCTCATACCTGACTTTGGTATTTTTTTCAAGGCTTTCAAGAATGTCCATCCCAACATGAAGATAAAAAGGATTCTTGGTTGCCTGCAGAAGGTCAAGATTATTGTTGATTGCACTGTAAAGTCAAAAAATCTGATTATAAAAGAACAGGTTGTACCTGATAGAGTAGGTATGTGGATTCTACTAGTTCTGGTCTTAAAGGGTAGAAGAGAACATCTGGTGCCTGAAGCTGCCAGTTGTATCTTTCCGGAAGCGCGCCAAAACGCTTCCAGATTGCATAGTAGAAGGCATGAAGGCAAATGGCATTTTCAACATCTCCATTCAAAACCTGAGTAAAAAGAGATGAATGACCCTGGTTGAAACCCACATGAACTGAATGAAAAAAGACTATCAGCAGGTCTCATTTTAGTTCAACAATACAAAGTCCAGTCTTGCACTAGAGTATGCCAGTATGTACTAGAGTAACAGACAAATACTGGGTAAAATAGTCTATTTTTAATTACACTAAGTGAAATAATTTCAGATGTTTTTCAAAACTGAATGAAACAAGTATAGTTGCAATAAATGAATATCTATTACACTGTTGTTCAAATGTTACATTTAGACACATTTTTCAAGATTCTTTGGTTAATAGAAATTTTTGAGATCAGTTTTATGCATCGTTGCTGAATATTTTTGGCCAATGTAATGCATCCATGCTATATTGATTTCTTTAAAAAATGCACATTCCTCATTTTTGAACAAGCTGTACTGTACTATTAAATTATATTAAGACAATGGAGAGATTGAGTGAGAGAAGCAAAAGTCACAGACACAGAGTCATACCTGTAGCCCAGGGAAGAATGCCTGCAGAGAGTCAATCCATGTGTTCATGATCTGTCCATTGAACATGTTCACATTCACATAGAGTGGTGGGTCACCCTCTCCTTCATTACATGCCTCTCTTCTGTAAAGAGTAAAAAATATGTGCACACTTAGACCCAAGTTATGCCAACAAAAACATTACATTAGTTCAAAGTGTCACGCTATACAGTTGAAGTCAAACGTTTATATACACCTTGCAGAATCTGCAAAACATACATTATTTTACCAAAATAAGTGGGATCATACAAAATGCATGTTATTTTTTATTTAGTACTAACCTGAATAAGATATTTCACCTTCAGGTCACACAAATTCTAGATGCTTCAGAAGGAAACCATGCATTAAGAGCATTAAGTGAATGAAGATGTGTACATTTTTCTTATTTTGCCTAAATATCATATTTCATTCAATATTTTTTCATTCAGTACTGTTTTTCAGAAGCTACAGAAGATACTTACATGTTCTCCAGAAAACAAAATAAGTTAAAATTATCCTTCTCTTCAAATTCAAAAAGTTCTTCCTTCCAGCTCTTAATGCATTGTGTTTTCCTTCTAAAGCATCAGTGAGTGTGAACCTTCTTTAGTAGTTGCATATGAGTCCCTCAGTTTTCTCAGTGTGAAAAGATGGATCTCAAAACATACAGTCATTGTTGGAAAGGTTTCAAAATACACAAATGCTAAAAATATATATATATATATATAATAATGTGTGGGACCTGAAAGCTGTGGATCATTCAGGTAACACAATATTAAGAATCAAGTGTATGTAAACTTTTGAGCGTTTTTTTTCTCTTGCGGTCTATATGTAAACATCTTATGTGAAATATCCTATTCAGGTTAGTACTAAATAAAGAATAACATGCATTTTGTATGTCTTGTTTTGCTAAAGCAGTACATTCATTGCGTGCAAACCTTGTCACACTTAACTACAGATCCCAAATGACACACTTATCTGCAGGTGGTTAGACACCCACATGCAAACTCCTCTGGAAGCTCAAACTGCAGCCACAAGCAGCTGTGGTCACACATGCAAGCGTTTATAATCACCCTCTTCTCAGGTGGCTCTGAATGCTCTCGTAAGCTGCAGAGAACATCCTGTAGTCTTCTTTCTCTCCAAACAAGATGTAAGACTTTAGGAGGTACTCATAGAACGAGTCCATGCCAGCACCAAGTCCGCTCTGCTTCCCCACCCATTGACCAGTCTGAATGTTCACCACATTCCCTGGAAGAAGGACAAACAAAGGAATATGATCACAAATAAAACACAAAGGACCAAAAGACCAAAAAAAGCTACCACTTACCCAACAAACCAGTTTCATTGCTTCTCAAGTTCCACAGAGCTTTAACAGCTCGCCGTGCGACCCACTCAAATGTCGAGTCGCCAATCAGACGGCTTAGAATGCCAAACTCCACAAGCAGAGAGCCAGCCCCTGCTGTACAGGTCTCATTAATGCTGTCAGGAGGGACGCCTTTCTTTAAATTCACCTGCACAAAAACAAGGTAGGACATCAATATTAAATGCAGCAAAAACAAGGCATCATCCCTCTAAAATAGCACTTATGTAAGTGGACCTGACCCTAGGATAGGGAATGCCTGTGCTAGTGTTCTCAAAGGCAGGTAGTAGTCGAACAGCCAGGTCATGTGCCAGGTGCAGCAGCTCATTGTCATAGTCTTTCAGTGCTATGTCCCCAAACGGGTGCCGTGGATCAGTCAGCAGAATATGGGCTGAGATCAAACCGCCAAGGATTCTGAAAAGGAAACACAAGTTGAAGGGATGGTTTATCCAAAAATAAAAATTCTGTCATTAATTATTCACCCTCATGTTGTTCCAAACCCGTAAGACCTTCGTTCTTCTTTGGAACAAAAATTTCTGATGAAAACTAAGAGCTTTCAGACCATGGATAGACAGCAATTGAAATGTTCTATGGCCCAGAAAGGTAGTAAGGACATTGTTAAAATAGTCTGTGTGACATCAGTGGTTCAATTGTTATGAAGCTACAAGAATAGACAGCACAAATTATGACCTAATTCAACAATTTCTTCTCTTCTCTTCTTACATAGAACATCCATCTCTCTTAGTTCATTGTCTGCATTTTTGAAGACTGACACGGAAGAGAAGAAATTGAATAAAGTCATTATTTTTGTTTTCTTTGTGCACAAAAAGTATTCTCGTAGATTCATAACATTACATTGAACCACTGATGTGACATGGACTATTTTAAAAATGTCATTACTACCTTTCTGGGCCATAAAACATTTCAGCTGCAGTGCTGTCTATGCAAAGCCAGAAAGCCCTTGGATTTCAACTAAAATATCTTAATTTCTGTTCTGAAGATGAACGATGGTCTTACAGGTTTGGAATGATTAGAGCGTGAGTAATTAATGACAGAATTTTAATTTTTGGGTGAACTATCCCTTTAACAACACATTTTAATATATTCTAGAAGGAGGAGGGGGCAGATCAGCATATTTAGTGCATTACGAAGGGTTGGTTTAGTCAGTAATGACAATTATGTCATTATTTGTTCACCCTCATGCTACAAACCACTAAACGGACTCAATTAACAAGATCCATTAAAGTGAATTACTGCACCTAATGTTGGCTTCAAAGACTTGAACAGTTGAGTCCTTGTCGAAGGAAACCGTGTCAATCACAAGCTTAACAGCTCGATGGAACTCTGTCACATTTCCAAGAATCTGCAGAGATGGGGAGCAAAACTTTAAGTACATAGTGCATTAATGTGCATGCATGCCTACTGAGTTATTCTAAGGTGACACAGAAGTAAAATTCCCCTGAGATTATTTGTAAACAATAGTCCTGGAACAAGATGCATAGTTTGTTCAGGTGAGGCCATATCTTTTGTTGATTATTTTTGTTTTACTAGATAAGTAACTGAAAGTTAATCGTAAGCTCAGATAAATTCAAGGTTGTTTACCAGGACAGACTTATCATGAAAACTCCTACTCGCTTTCTCTCTTTTCTTGTTGCGAAGGACAAAGAATGGCTCTTATTCATAAAACACAAGCAGAACAAATTTTTGCAACGGTTTCGTAACATGACTGTATAATTTATGTTGTAGAACGAATGTGAAAGTCTCTTCAAGTAACATAAACCACAGACTTTTACTCATAAATCATAAAGCAGTTTTAAAACCCCAAAGGAGGAAATCCGTGTCTGAAAATGGTAATTCTGTACTGGATTTTAAAACTATAGACTGAACACCTCATGTTATTTTATTTTTAGAGGATTATGCTATTCAGCAGTTCAGCTGATTTTTTTTTTTTTTTTTTTTTTTTGCATCTTAGACACAATTACAAAAACTAAAGCACTGACAGTATGAAAGACCAAAAACTAATTTGAAAACTTATTGAATTATCAACGTTATTTAATCATCTGAGGATGAAATAGAACGATTTCTGTGACCCTGGAACACAAAACCAGTCATAAGGGTAAATTTTTTAAAATTGAGATTTATACATTATGCAAAAAAAATCTAAATACTGAGAAAATCGCCTTTAAAGTTGTCCAAATGATGTTCTTAGCAATGCATATTACTAATCAAAAATTACGTTTTGATATATTTACAGTAGGAAATTTACTAAATATCTTCATGGAACAAGATCTTCACTTAATAACCTAATGATTTTTGGCATAAAAGAAAATGTTTTTGTGACCTATACAATGTATTTGTGGCTACTGCTACAAACATACCCGTGCTACTTAAGATTGGTTTTGTGGTCTAGGATCACACATATAAAGTAAAACTTAAGCCATCTGTACAATAATAGGCTTACTTACCAATAGCGTATCAAGAGCATCGATGAGGGTCAAAGAGTAGTTTCCAAGGACATCGTTGATGTTGATATTTGATCTAGGAGAAACACACAAGCAAATGTACCTTAGGTTCACTATTCAAATACATTTGGTTATAATAAAGCTGAAAAACACTTGGCGCTGGATATAACAGATGTTTCTCCTTTTCCATGCCTCAAAGGTCTCATATTCACTGATTTGTGAAGTTGCTCTTCTTAAAAACATGTGTGGCATTAACTGCATGATTTGTAAATTATGTACATTTAAGACACAGTCACCTCTGATAAAAGACCACTATGTAAAGTGCATATATGAATTGAATTGAGATGCTGCTCTCCTGTTATCAAAAGACTAAAGGAAAAAAGCTTGACTAGCCACATTTTTTGTGACATAGGAATGTCATTGCCATTCAGAGTACGGCTTTTCATTAGTATGCATTTTGGTGTAAAGTATTGATGATTATATTTACCTAAGTTACTTATATTTACTTAAGCTTATAGCTGTCCACCAAAAGCACCAAGTGGCTATGATTTCAAGAAACATTACAATGGTCGTTTTATAGGGTGATATGGATTAGTCAGTAACTTACGGGTTGAGCACATCAGGCCCTCGACCTTCACAAGCTATAGGGTTGAGTTCATCCTCTGGAAAGGCAAACTTCATGTAGTTATCATAACCGAAATAAAACATGTCTCGGGCCATTCCCCTCATCTTCACTTTCAGCGCGTCAGGGAAAGAGCTGTACTTTCTCTCATACTCATCTCTGCCCTCCTGAAAGAAGAAGCTGAGGTAGGATTTATTTGGTGAATTCCCATTAATCTTGGAGCAGGTCTTCGCTTGAAGGTCTCTGCTGTCGTACATGTGCTGTGACCAGGCGTTTGTTTTGACGGTGGCTCCATCGTCCTCCTTGAGAAGTTCAATCTTATGCAAGTTGAACGTGAATTTAATGGGGAAGTCAAAGCCCCAGCTGGGTCCCAGTCCAAACACCAGCCACACGGCGCAATTCAGCAGCACCCTCAAAACGACAAGACCCACGACTATTGACCTCCATTGCATCTTTGCCTGCTGTCGGCCTTAAAAGTCATAATTCACTTCGACGTTGCGACTTATCGAAGCGCAAAAGTCAACAGTTTTCCTCCTGCTTTCAGTTCTCACACACTTCCTGTCAACAAACCAGCCCCTCCCCGATTCTCAACGCTGATTGGCCAGCCACCGGCAGCGTCATGACGGAGAGAGCGAATGGTTAATGAAGACGTCAATCAAACAAGCAGCAAGTAGCGGAAATGTCGTGGCAGCTCAACTAAAAGCATTTCCCCGTATTTCTAAACCAATGAGAAAATCACATGTGTTGCAACTACTGCTACAGGTAATATCTACCACATCCACTAATAATGCGATAATTACCTACTACTAATAATATAATTTATAATAATAATAATAATAATGTCAATGATAAAAACCTCTATATCATAGTTAAATAAATGTGAAATATATTCATTGCCGTTCAAAAGTTTAGGATCAGTAAGATTTTTAATGTTTTTTAATGGAGTCTCTTATGCTTAGCAAGGCTGTTTTTATTTGATCGAAAAATACAGATAAAACAATATTATGAAATATTATTGCAATTTCTAATATTCGTTTCCTATTTAAATATACTTTAAAAAAATTTATTTCTGTGACGCAGTGCTGAATTTTCATCAGCCAGTGTCACATGATCCTTCAGAAATCATTCTAATATGCGGTTTTATTATTGTTAAAACAGCTGAGCTGCTTTTTATTTTTTTTTATTTTAGGAACCTGTAATACTTTTTTATTTGATTATTTGATGAATATAAGAAGAACAGCATTTATTCCATAATATAAACTCTCACAATATAAGTCTTTACTATCACGTTTTACCTTTTTAACACATCCTTGCTGAATAAAAGTATTAAAATAATAAAAGAAAAAGAATAAATGCTGACCCCAAACTTTTTAAAAGTAGTGTATATTGTAACTCAAAATGTCTATTTTAAATAAACACTGTTCTAATTTTTCTTTTTGACTAAAGAATCCTAAAAAAGTTAGGTTACAGGTCCCAAAGAATATTAAGGAGCACAACTGTTTCCTACATTGATTATGAATCAGCATATTAGAATGATTTCTGAAGGATCATGTGACAATGAAGACTGGAATAATGATGCAAAAAAAATCAGCTCTGTTTCACAGGAATAAGTTAGATTTTAAAGTATATTAAAATAGAAAACTCTTATTTTAAATTGCAGTATTTCACAAAATAATTTTTTTTCTGTATTTTAAGAGCATAAGAAACTTAAAAACATTAAAAATCTTACTGATCCCAAACTTTTGAATGGCACTGTGTGTATATGTATATTTATTTGATTTTTTTAATTTGATAAGTTTTATTAGTATAAATTTGTTATTAAAATTAATAGTGAAAATACGTCATATTCTGATTAATAAAAAAATCTTATTTCTGCTCATTTTTAATTTGTTTTATTTACAATTCATTTTTAATAGAAGCAGTATTATAACGTTGATGTTAACATTGCAATAAAATGCTGATATATACCATATAAAGTACACAAAAACCATAGTTACAAGTAGGCTGTAGGTTGATTTTAAATAGCAATAGCAAATATTTTGTTCTTTTAATTAGCGGTAGCTGTTTGAAATACCAAAAAAAAAAAAACTTTGAAAACATGAGATAACATATGTATAGCTTCACATACTTGATTCACCACAATTTGAGTTAAAAAAATAAAAATCAGCCACAACAATGCAAGATTCCTCCTACATGTTGACAATCTATTTATTGGTTCATCATATTTACAAAAGTGCATTGATAATAGTGGGGTTTTCCAACATTTGCCTCTTTTCACAAATATTTAGCTGATAATGACAACAGTACAATAATCTACCTTAAAAAGCATGCCTTCGGTTCTTGCAGTTCAAAGTAAGCTGTCTTTATCCAATCTAGTTCCAGGCAGGCACACCCGGTATACTGTTTATCTTGAGGGACAGATACACTGCACAAGGCACTTTAACTTCACCTACTCGCTCTCTCTCAGCTCAGGAACAGGATGCAAAGACATCATTGAGCTAAATGAAAACCTTTAACCAGCAAAACATTCATCCTCTCAAATAAACTTACACTCACTTCTGTAAAAATCTTTCTGTATCATCATTTGTACTTTTCCGTTGAACTGTTTACTTACTGGATTGCTCCTCATATTTAAATATTACAGATTTGAGGGGGGAAAAGAAAAGGAAAGAAATAAAAGCAACAGTCTAAATGATATTACACGCTCTCAAGAGCATAACCTGACAGACTGGAGGAGAAAGGCAGAACACGATATTAAAGTTTGAATTCTTCTCAGTTTTTAAATAGATTTGTTCAGGAAACCCCAAGTGCAGACCACTGGAGCTGCTGGGATTTGCGAAACCACCAATCCGTAATGTTCATCTGACAGCAGGCTGTAAGAGGTGGAGGAACTCATTCTGCAGGCTAGCGTCTTTTAGCGACTGATGTATCTTTGACATAACTGATGCAGTTGGGAAGAGGAGCTTGTGAAGAATTATGGGAACAGACGAGCAGGGTAGTGTGAGGGGGCGGTATGGAGATCTGTACAGTTTCACAAAGTGAGCAGGATGTGGTGTGAGAGTAACATGGCAGCGGATCAACTTGGGCCCTCTGAAGACACTTTCAGCTTCTTCTTGACTTTGAGTGCTGGATTAGCCATTGAAGCGTAATGTCTGTGAGGTTCAGGGGACATAACAGATGCCATGTAAGTAAAGCAGATTAGCAACTTCATATAGCAACTCCTCCTCACGGAACATTACTTACCAATGTTATCTTTCTCTTTGCAGGAAATAGAGTAGCAGCAAATCTCCCGGTCCTGAATAGCAGCCAAGTTCCTAAAGAAATAGCACATGAGACAGAATAAATAAAACAATTTATATGGCTTCATTTCAGGCTAACTGGTTCCAGTTGAGGTCAAAAGTTTACATGCACCTTGCAGAATCTGCAAAAGAGGGACCATACAATGCTACAAAAAGTTATTTAAATAATCCCATTCAAAATTTTACATACACTTGATTCCTAATACTTTGTTGTTACCTAAATGATCCACAGCTGGGGTTTTTTAGTAATAGTTGTTCATGAGTCCCTTGTTTATCCTGAACAGTTAAACTGCCTGCTGTTCTTCAGAAAAATCCTTCATGTCCCACAAACTCATTGGTTTTTCAGCATTTTTTGTGTATTTGAACCCTTTCCAACAATGACTGTATGATTTTGAGATCCATCGTTTCACACCGAGAACAATTGAGGGACTCATGTGCAACTATTACAGAAGGTTTAAAAGACAGAATGAAGATGTGTAAATTTTTTCTTACTTTGCCTAAATATCATATTTTTTCCATTTAGTGCTGCCCTTCAGAAGCAACAGCTAAGACACTTGTATGTTTCCCAGAATACAAATTAAGTTCAATTTACCCTGATCTTCAAATTCAAAAAGTTTTCACCCCTTCGCTCTTAATGCATCGTGTTTCCTTCTAAAGCATCAGTGAGTGTTTGAACCTTCTGTAATAGTTGCATGAGTCCCTCAGTTGTCCTCAATGTGAAAAGATAAATCATACAGTCATTTTAGGAAAGGGTTCAAATACACAAAAAAGCTAAAAAACCAAACAATTTGTGGGACCTGAAAGATTCTTCTGAAAAACAGCAGTCAGTTTATCTGTTCAGGACATCATGAACAACTATCACTAAACAAAAAAAACACAGCTGTGGATCAATCAGGTAACAACACAATATTAAGAAGCGTGTGTAAACTTTTGAACAGGGTAATTTTTATAAATCCGACTATTATTTTCTCTTGGGAACTATACAGTATGTTAACATCTTTTATGTGAAATATCTTATTCAGGTCAGTACCACTACAAAATAAAAAACAACATGCATTTTGTATGATTCCTCTTATTTTGGTCAAATAATTAACATTTTACAGATTCTGCAAGGGGTGTGTAAACTTTTAACCTCAACTGTATTTCAGGATAAACTGTGAACATAGTCCTGCAACAAGAGCAAATAAAGCACATACAACAATTAGCCAACAGATGGCAGTAATTCTCACAACTTGAGACCCCCAAACCACACAACCTTTCAATTTCTTCCAGACAGACGGTTAAAATCTGTTCTAGACATTGTGACTCATCTTATTTTCACACAATTCATAGAAAATATGAAAGAAACCTCAATCTGACGCTGGCATAAAAACATGGTGACAAAAGAGTGAATACAATGCATGATTATTTTACTCCAGAGAGAACTGAAACTGATTTTTACAAATAGAGCATTTTTTTTTTATAATGAAGATAAAAATAAAGAAACTGAGATGACCAGAGCCAGTAATGCAATTTCCTAATTATTATAATTATATTAGGTTTTATATAATGGCAAGGTAATCTTATTAGCGTCATATGATTTGGCAGAATGTGATCATACTGTAAAAGACTATCAGAGTCCAATCGTAAATATATGAATTGGAGAAATCGTAGCACTCAATGCACCGGTTATTAAAACACAATTTTGCCCACAGTTACACACATTGGCTAGGGAGATCTTAGTATACAAAGCTATTGGTTAAAAGGGTCATGAACTGATAAACCAAAATTCCCTTCATCTTTTAACATGTAAGAGGTCATTGTACTACAAAAACATCTTTTCTCATTAGTATAAAAACAACTTATATTGAAGCCAGTCTGCCTGGCTTTATGACGTAATCATGTGGCTAAACAATGCCTCCACAAAAGATCAACGCCTGCTTCTACATCGCTGCCTGTTTAGCCCCGCCCACCAATTCATGCATGTAGTCTAAATAATGAGAGCAGAAAATGCAGGTCAATTCAGAAATCAAGTGATAAAGCTATCTTTTTATATTGCCTTCCTTCTGATCCCAACGTTCACTTCATTTACCACAGATTTGTTTACAAACAAGGCGGGATTTTCAGAAAGACTGAAACTAAAAGACGATGCTGTGCCACAAGTGTGAGTAACTGTTTTTATTATGTGATCTCTGTACTAAGAATTTATGTGTCCATCTGAGAAGGATGTAGGCTGTCAAACAGACACAACTGTTAGCCAATCATAGCAGTGGGTGTTTACTTCCATTTCTACAATCCGCCACGCCTATTTAAACAGAGCGTTTTGAGTGGCGTCAAAACAAGGACAGAAAATAGCATATTACTTCTAAATTATGTTTGTTGATGTAAAAAGCTTGATAGCATTATAAGTAGACCTCAGAAAACAGTCTAAAATAATAAAAAGGCAGTTCATGACCACTTTAACAATTGATTCCCCCACCCACGTGACCAAGATGACATCAGATGAAACTGAAATTTGAGGTAGATCACGTCCATAAATCTACTTATGTAAGTATTTGTGCTCCATATTGACTTTAATTCAAAACAAAGGGATAAAACATCTACTGCATGTGTGGTGTTGTGCTTCTTACATTTTTTCAATTAGCTGTTTCTCATCCAATGCATTAGGTAGATCTCTCTTATTCCCGAGCACCAACACCTAAAACACAAAGACATTCATAAGAACTGACACAATGAAGATGTCTAAGCAGTAATGCGTTGTAAAAACACAAGACAGACAAGTGCCTTACAGGGATGCCTTGTAACTGTGGCTTGTCTAGAAGATTGTGCAGCTCGTTTCTGGAAGCTTCAACCTTCTCCCGGTCTGCTGCGTCCACCATGTACCTTTGAGAGAAATTCAAAGATAAATGAAAGAACGCACATTATATTACATAACTGAGAATACTTTCCCTCATAAAAGATGGATGGATAGATACTTACACTATTGCATTCACCCCACGACAGTATCGCTCCCACATGCTTCTGAACCTCGGCTGACCTCCTATATCCCAGATCTGCACAGGAAGTTTTAATTAATCTTGCACCTTATATTTCTTCTGAATCCCAAGAAGCCATGATTAATCATTAGGACCAAACCTTGATGGTGACGTTGCCTTTTGTGACCTTCCTCATGTTGAACCCGACCGTGGGAATCATGTCTTCGCTGAACTGGCCTGACTGGGGGAGAAAAAAAAAGAAAAAGAGATAACTCACAGAGTTGGACTTGTGGTGAATAGCTTTCCTTATCATCTAAAATAGTTTTGTTTTTTTGTGGTTTTGACGCCCAATTTCTTTTCCTGTTGCTGTAAGCGTAGGCATTTAGTCTTTGGTTTTTAAGGGCCTCCCATCAGAAACATATATTTGATCTATGATTCATATTGAAAGTACCTCAAGCCAGCCTAAGGAAATTTCTGCGTGGTGCCTTGCCATCTACTGTACCAAACCTACCAAAATTCTCAAATTTAGGTCATTGGCACTGTTAACTCTTCTGCCAAGTAAAGGCTTTGTGCCAGTATGGCACAGAAAAACTTGCAGTCGACACCAAACATTAACTGTTTAACTGAGAGCTTGTAATCGATGTGTAATTTTGCGGTCACAATAGAAGTTCTTACATTACTCATGTTTATTCAAACAACTCATTCAATCTCAAAAGGAAATCTGTCCACCCTTTTACCAGTTAATCTTTTGTACTATTAATCACATCTTTAATAACCACTAATGAACCAGGACTATTCAAATTGCACATCAAAACCACAAGACCACCTCTCCCGTTATGAATGAGTTTTGATGCGGTCCACCTTTATTTAGGGAAAATTCCCTCCCCACAAACACTTTCCCGTATTTGTCACGCTGTTGCCGGTAAAGCTTTCTAAAAATTAGGACCACCTCCAAGGATTCTGACACACTCATTCATTTCTTGACTGCATAGTCATATCTGCAGATGTAATTTCCTCCATTGGCTAATAATAATAGTGTTCATCTACGTCAGCCTGTTAATAAAACTTTACCCAATATTGAATTTTTAGTAGGGATGCAACCGAAATTATTCGTCCGAATATCAAAAGAGCTTTTTTTTTTTGCTATTTTCAGCTGAATAATTTTTGTGACGTGACGTGATCAAATAGAGGCACGCACTAACGCAGCAAACATGTCGGCAGTGTGAAAGCATTTAAAACTGTCCGAGAAAGATGCAAAAATCATTAAAAGCACAGACAGCGAGAGACTGTTTAGAAATGCATCGCATGTCTTCGATGAAAAGAGAAAGGGGTGGTTGTTGCTGGTTACTGTATGATGACTGAAATAATGGCCTTAAACCATTAGTAAATAAACTACAGAACGTTATATTTTCTAATACACGCATGAATTGTATGTATTCTGACAGCGCTGCAGGAGCTGGTTAGCCAGGGTTCAAAGTCCAAAGCGCAAGGAATATCATTCATAAATCTGCTGCTGTCAGCAAAAAGTAGTACTGAGATCTTTTCCGCCAAAATAAAAATCAACATTCATAAATGTTAGCATTGTAATTTTACTGTTGTTCTGTAAAATAAAATAGACAAGAATAATGATAACAATCATTACAACAGCTTTATTAATACATTTATTATAACATTCTCCTTTGCTCAGCAATGTTGCATTTATTTGTACATTAAAAAACACATGCCTGATTCAAGAAGGGGGTCTTAAAAAGGCCAAAGGATATTATTTTACTAACTTATTAATTTTAAGTTAAACTGTGCTTTGTTGGTGGGCTATAATGTCTACTAGAATGTTAAACATGTTCAGTGTTAGGTAAATATTTTTCAAATTGTTGTTTTGTAATTGATTTTTTTTTTTTTCTGTAAAGCAAGACAAAACTGTAAAAATCACATTTTGGCTATTTAATTTATGCAATGGTGAAAAAACTGGCAAAATACATGGGGAAAAAACACAAAAACCTGTGTTCGATAATCGGCCTTCGGCCCAGTGTTTACTTTTGTTTGGCTTCGGCCAAGAATTTTCATTTCAGTGCATCCCTAATTTTTAGCCAAGAATTTCATAATGCTTACTGATACTGTGCTATAAAACTACTCATAATGAGATATAAGAATTTGGTCACAACTCTCACAAGCTATCAAATAGTATATTTAGTTTTTTTTTGTTTTTTTTTTAAATGGCAGGTGCACAAAACAAGCTTTGTGGGTTTGATTTTGTTTTGCACCCTCCACATGACAGAGGCAAAGTGGCAACAATTTGTTTGAAGTTGCAGCAAGTATCATACTAAAGCAATAAAAGACAATGGAAATAACTGCACTTGCCAAATGTTCATGTTTTGACCAGGAATTCTGTTCTGAATCTTTCTTCTCAGCAAATTTTAAGTACTTGACGGCATGTTTACTAAGTGAAAAATAACAGAGGATATGCATGTTGCCCTGCAGTACACTATACAAAAAATAACTAAGGATTGCGTTGTCAACATCTTTGGCTGAATGGCTCTTGCAACTAATAGTGAACAAAGGGATACTGAGTCAGCACAGTATCTCGGACTGTCTGGCAGCAGGGAGAAAGATAACTAGCTCCTTTATACTATCAGCCATCATAACTCGGAGAGATGCAGACAGAGCTGGGTAAGTCAACAAGACATTCTGACAGAGTTTGTTTGAGCACCAGGTGCAAACAGGGCAGGGTGGAAGCTCCTGCATCTCTGTGCCCTGAGGAAAACATAATTGCACTTGTTGCTCCATTTGAACAATTAATGAGATATCAGTTCACACATGGTCACCTCAGGAGATGCAATTTCCACCTGAGGCGCTGAAATGATTACACAGCGAGAGTCTATATAGAGATGGTGGAGTGAAGACAGCAAAAGCTATTCCCCTGGAGGCTGTGAGGCGGCAATTCATTAAATGACACATCAAACAAATTCAGCTGCAGTATGTAGGACCCTGTGATATATGTGATGCGAAAAACGTGGACAGAATCATGGAATTCAGTTATAAAAATGAAATGTACTGTATAGTGCGGAATTTCACGGAATTTGAAAAAAAAAATGTAAAAGTGTGAATATTAAGCCACAAAATGTTCTGTGTTTGTGTGAATGAATGGTGCAGTTGGCAATTTTAATTTACTACACACATACTGAAGTGTCGCCTCAATATACGAATACATGAGCATATATACATAAACAAAATCTCTAGAACTGCTTTGAGAGTCACTTCATGAGCATTTGACCATTTCTTTAAATAAAAAACTATTGTCATATCATATGCAAACAGAAACTTGAAGGTCTTCACAGCAGCCCGTCAAAATAAAAGTTCGGTTTGACTTGAAGAAACGGTGACAGAAATGGTAAAAATGTAAATACATAACACTGCATTTCTAAAAAATAAATAACTAATAAATAAATAAAAATTATTAATTAATTAGACATGCTTTTTGATTATTTTTTTTTTATTTAACCAATAAAACAGAGCCTAGACAGAAATAGTAAAAATGTAAACCACTGTATTTCTAAAAAAAAAATAATAATTAAAAATTATTATTTTTCAAATTAAATTAGATAAGTTTGATTGTTAAAATAAAAAAATTAACTTATTTTATAGAGCCTTCAAAATGTAACATTTTGTTCAACTTTTTTAAAAAAATCGCTGTTAAATTGAAAGTTTCATGATTTCAATAAATTTAGACATGCTTTTTGATTCATATTCTTTAATTTAACCATTAAAACAGAGTCTAGAAAAATGAAAACAGAAAAAAATGGAATCCAGAAAAAAAAAAAAACAGAATTTGGAAAAAAAAAAAATCTATAGAAATTGGAAGAAAATAAAACAGATTTCATAGGGCCCCTAAGTATGTATAGTATGAAAACACAAAATTAACTAATATTTATAATATTTTTTCTAAATCTGTACAGGTCACAGTACACCTTACTGTCTTATATATCACTAAAAATATTAACACTAATAATAATAATAACAATAATTAAAGCTGCGAGCAGCGATGAACGGGCCCTCGCACCCGGGCTCACCGCCGACCGGTTGCTTTAGGAAAACAGCAAACGGTGGGCAGTATGCTTTTAATACAGTAAATATATGAGAAATATGTCATAAGTCATTTAAATGTGCCAAACTTCCCATTGGCAGCTGGTGGCGCTATGCCTATAAATGATTATTGGCATGTAGATGTGTTCAGGCCAGCACTATTATCAAACATATGAAGTTTGGTGCAGATTGACCTTGGTATGTTTGAGTTAGTGAAAGATATGATATATCCTGGTGTCAACAGGTGGCGCTATGATAATATCTGAATATTGGCCTTTAGGTGTCTTCAGGCCAGGACTCTTACCAAACCTGTGAAGTTTGAGGCAGATCAGACATTTTATGGCTGAGTTATTACACCTATGTCCATGGCGAAACATCAAACTTTGTCAGGCCGCCACGGACACGCCCTATAACGAAAACTCAAGATCTTCACAATTTAACATCTCTAAGGCCTCTAGATCAGACTGACCAAATATAATGTTGATTTCATTAAATGTCTAGGAGGAGTTTGCTATAAACCTAATCCCCTGCAAGGACTTCAGATAATGCCAACTGTGAACCAAATGTGAACATTTTCCCTATATTCTGATGATGATGATGATAAGAACATGTAATTCATGATGATAACAAAATGTTATTATTGCTTGCATTACATTCACCACTTCTGCTTAAATCGTTACCTATCTGTACAATTTGAATGTGGATATTGCTTTGCTGGTGACTCCTGTTATAAGACATCACTCTTAAGCGCTACATAACTAAGAATCAATTAGGAAAACGGTGCACAGTTGGCAAATGCATTCACAGTAACCCTCTGCTAGTTTGGATTTTAAGTTTACTGAATTGAAAGGGTTACACTTTAAAATCAACACAGAGACACATACACACAATATATAAAATGTTGCCATCCAGTTTCATTTGTTAACATTAACTATATTAGTTAACATGAACAATAATTAAATAGCATTTATTAATGTTAATTAATATTAAGCTAAAAAAAAAAGTATTCATATATTGTTTAAAGGTAAATTAGTATTTTTTAGTTTATGTACTGTGAATTAACATGAACATGAACACAGTTCATGTGGGTGTACAGCAATACACAATAAAGTGCTCTATAAACGCTTAATTCTTTCAAAATATCTTTAAAAATCAAGTTGAGTGTTTTAATGGGGCGATATATATATAACTGATCTTCAAATGATGGTTTTCGGATGTTTTGAACAGATAACAGCAAAGTTTGTTTTGTTGTCAAAGTTTGTCTTGAAATTTTTAATTATTATAATTTTATATTCAATAAATAACACTATGAAAATATTGTCTACAATGAAGATAAATCACTCATGCTTAAAAGTTGTATTTTTCTTAATCTTTTGCTATGTGACTGAATAGGACAAGTTCATGGTACAGTTCAGTAAAAATAAATAAAAAACAACAACTGCAAAATACAAACAATGAAAGATTTAATGACCCTTTATATTTTCTCAAAATATCAGACATATTTATGTCGATTACGCTACAGCAATGTGCATCTTCCTCAAAGATGGTCTTAAGCAAAACAGCATGTTCCACTGGTCTCTCTCCCTTACACCCCTCCCCCCTTCAGTCACTCTTCAGTGACTCAATGGTGACTGAACACAGACAGGCACAGGCAGAGTGACAGCAGGTTTCTAATTTCTTTTTTTAATTTTCTTTAATTCATAGAAGCTTGTATAAAATTGATATTTACACCACTTGCTCAGAATGATAAGATCTCTGTGTGAAAAAAGTTTTAAAGAGTTTGGATGCTGCACTTTAAAGATATTAAAAAATTACGGTTATGTTTTTTACTACATCTTTAAAAAATCACCACGTCAACACCGTTCAAGATATCCCAAATCCGCTCGCAATTTAACATCTTCAGAATCTTCTCTTCATGTTAAAAAAGTTTGGTGTGAATACCTTATTTTTCTTAGAAGGAGTGTGAATTTGTTTACAGCCTGATTTTTCCAAAAATCCACATTCAAATCAAAATAGCCGGCTTCCTGTTGGTCTTAGCTAATGAGTTTGATTTAGAAAGTTGTCCAGATTGATGAGAACAATATATGTACAGAGTTTCGTGACTGTAGGAAAAACTAACCCCCCAACTTTTGTCAAAAGATGGCGCTAGAGAGTGCCTGCTCCACGCCCATTTATGACCTTTTGCCAGTGTCTAACTATCATTAATATTGATGCGTGTGTTGAGTTTCATGAAATTCTAAGCATGTTATCTGCCTCGAAAAGACAGGAATCAAATTTTAAAGTTTGACACGTTTCCATGGCAACGGTGTTTGATTTATCATCAACCCCTTTACATATTCTCATCGGCCGTGTTTTGACATTATTTTGATGAAGTTTGAAGAAAATCAAGTAAAATTAAGAGGCTGATTTCAAAGCATTTTGAAAATGACACGTTTCCTGCTGCCAGTTGGTGGCGCTATAACTTTGACTCATAATAGTCACATTTATGGAATCGGCATCATACAAGGAACAAACTGGTGAAGTTCCATCAGAATCAGGCAATGTGTGCAACAGTTATTAGACACTTCCTGTTTCTCATTTCTCGCCATAACTTTGTCGCCTTGCCACGGCCAAACCGTTCGAGATATCAAAAATCTCCTCGCAATTTAGCGTCCCCAATGTCTTGAGATCATGCTGACCGAGTTTGGTGACAATCCCATGGAATTCCTGGGAGGAGTACGTTAAATTCCAGAGCATGTGCTTTTTAAACAGCCCTAAATATCTCACTTCCTGTTGCGTGGAGCCCATGACATAGAGTACAAAAGTTGTTCAGCTCGATGAGTTCTATATGTGTACGGAGTTTCATATCAATACGCGCAAGTATGTGTGCGCAGTACATCAAGTTTTCAAACTGTGTTCCAGGGGGCGCTGTAGAGGCCCTGAACCACGCCCGGGTCCCAGCCTCTGTGGCGTCCGGACGACGGCAGATTCCGACGTGTGTGCAAATTTTCAAGAGTTTTTGAGTATGTTAAGGCCCCCAAAAGTGCCCCAACGGTTGAAAAAAAATAAAAATTAAAGCTGCGAGCAGCGATGAACGGGCCCTCGCACCTGGGCTCACCGCCGACCGGTGGCTTCAGGAAATCAGCAAACGGTGGGCAGTATGCTTTTAATACAGTAAATGTAGAAAAAATATGTCATAAGTCATTTAAATGTGCCAAACTTGCCACTGCCAGATGGTGGCGCTATGCCTATAACTGATTATTGGCATGTAGATGTGTTCAGGCCAGCACTATTATCAAACATATGAAGTTTGGTGCAGACTGACCTTGGTATGTTTGAGTTAGTGAAATATATGAGATATCCTGCTGCCAACAGGTGGTGCTATGATAATATCTGAATATTGGTCTTTAGGTGTCTTCAGGCCAGGACTCTTACCAAACCTGTGAATTTTGTGGCAGATCAGACATTTTCAGGCTAAGTTATAACCACTTCTATGTCTATGCAGAAACATCAAACTTTGTCAGGCCACCCCGCACATGCCCTTTAATGAAAACTCAAGATCTTCACAATTTAACATCTCTAAGGCCTCAAGATCAGACTGACCAAATATAATGTTGATTTAATTAAATGCAATCAATGCAAGGACTTCAGATAGATGCCAACTGTGAACCAGTATGCTACAAATAAGAACATGTAATTCATGATGATAGCAAAATGTTATTATTGCTTCCTCTATATCCACCACTTCTGCTTAAATGTCATTGTTACCTATCTTTACAATTTTTGTATGATATATTTTTGTATAAAATCAATTGTTGTCATAACTAAGAATCAATAAGGAAGACGGTGCCCAGTTGGCACATGCATTCACAGTAACCATCTGCTAGTTTGGATTTTAAGTTTACAGAATTAAAAGGGTTACACTTTAAAATCAACACACAGACACATACACACAAAATATAAAATGTTGCCATCCAGTTTCATTTGTTAAAATTAACTATATCAGTTAACATGACCAATAAATAAATAGCATTTATTAATGTTAATTAATATTAAGCTAAGAAAAAGTATTCATATAAAGTTTATGTACTGTGAATTAACATGAACATGAACACAGTTCATGTGGGTGTACAGCAATACACAATAAAGTGCTCTATAAACGCTCCATTCTTTCAAAATATCTTTAAAAATCAAGTTGAGTATTTTAACGGGGTGATATATATATTTATAACTGTTCTTAAAATTATGGTTTTCAGATGTTTTGAAGAGATAACAGTAACGTTTGTTTTGTTGTCAAAGTTTGTCTTAATTTTTTATTATTATTATTTTATATTCAATAAATAACACTATGTAAATATTGTCTATCAATGAAGATAAATTGATCATGCTAAAAAGTTGTATTTTTTTAAATCTTTTGCTATGTGACTGAATAGGACAAGTTCATGGTACAGTTAAGTACAAAATAAATAAAAAACAACAACTGCAAAATACGAACAATGAAAGACTTAGTGACCCTTTATATTTTCTCAAAATATCAGACTCTCAAAGATCAGACATATTTATGTAATTACACTACATACAGTATGTGCATTATGTTCAAAGATGGTCTGTAGAATGGCTCTCTACTCTGTCACCCTCTCTGCCTCTCACCCCTCCCCCCTGCAATAATGAGCTTCTCTGTGCCTGACTGAACGCACACACATACTGTAGAGACATTCACCAGAGTGACAGCAGGTTTCTGAGTTATCTTTTTAATTTTCTTTAATTCATTGAAGCTTGTATAAAATTTATATTTCCAGCACTTGCTCAGAATGATTAGATCTCTGTGTGAAAAAAGTTTTAAAGAGTTTGGATGCTGCACTTTAAAGATATAAAAAATTAGGGTTATGTTTTTTACTACATCTTTAAAAAATCACCATGTCAACACCGTTCGAGATATCCAAAATCCGCTCGCAATTTAACATCTTCAGAATCTTCTCTTCATGTTAAAAAAGTTTGGTGTGAACAGCTGGTTGTTCTTAGGAGTAGTGTGAATTTGTTTACTACCTGATTTTTCAAAAAATCCACCTTTAAATCAAAATAGCCGGCTTTCTGTTGGTCTTAGCTAATGAGTTTGATTTAGAAAGTTGTCCAGATTGATGAGAACAATATAAGTACAGAGTTTGGTGACTGTAGGAAAAACTAACCCCCCAACTTTTGTCAAAAGATGGCGCTATAGAGTGCCTGCTCCACGCCCATTTATGACCTTTTGCCAGTGTCTAACTATCATTAATATTGATGTGTGTGTTGAGTTTCATGAAATTCTAAGCATGTTATCTGCCTCGAAAAGACAGGAATGTAATTTTAAAGTTTGACACGTTGCCATGGCAACAGCATTTCATTTATCATCGACCCCTTTACATATTCTTATCGGCCGTGTTTTGACATGATTTTGATGAAGTTTAAAGAAAATCGAGTAAAATTAAGAGGCTGATTTCAAAGCATTTTGAAAATGACACGTTTCCTGCTGCCAGTTGGTGGCGCTATAACTTTGACTCATAATAGTCACATTTATGGAATCGGCATCATACAACGAACAAACTGGTGAAGTTTCATCAGAATCAGGCAATGTGTGCAACAGTTATTAGACACTTCCTGTTTCTCATTTCTCGCCATAACTTTGTCGCCTTGCCACGGCCAAACCGTTCGAGATATCAAAAATCTCCTCGCAATTTAGCGTCCCCAATGTCTTGAGATCATGCTGACCGAGTTTGGTGACAATCCCATGGAATTCCTGGGAGGAGTACGTTAAATTCCAGAGCATGCGCTTTTTAAACAGCCCTAAATATCTCACTTCCTGTTGCGTGGAGCCCATGACATAGAGTACAAAAGTTGTTCAGCTCGATGAGTTCTATATGTGTACCGAGTTTCATATCAATACGCGCAAGTATGTGTGCGCAGTACATCAAGTTTTCAAACTGTGTTCCAGGGGGCGCTGTAGAGGCCCTGAACCACGCCCGGGTCCCAGCCTCTGTGGCGTCCGGACGACGGCAGATTCCGACGTGTGTGCAAATTTTCAAGAGTTTTTGAGTATGTTAAGGCCCCCAAAAGTGCCCCAACGGTTGAAAAAAAATAAAAATAAAAAAAAAAAAAAAAAAAAAACAAATAAGAATCCTTAGAAGAACAATAGGGCCTTCGCCCTTTTGGGCTCGGGCCCTAAAAATAAGAATCCTTAGAAGAACAATAGGGCCTTCGCCCTTTTGGGCTCGGGCCCTAATTATATGTTACTACATAATCAGAAATTCATAGTTACTACTACAAATAAAAAAGAAACCATGAAACATGTTTAAATCACATGAGCATCTCCTTTGATGATTCAGAGTTGAGGTGGTCTGCCTTGATAAGGGAAAGTCCCTCTGTCTGCTATTCCATGTCTAGTAACATTTCAACTTTGAATCAGAAAATGCAGTTTGATATTTTAATAATATATTCTGAAATGTATTCTTCTACTATATGAACTCTGCATTTGCTAAATTGATCCTACTCAACATTTAATATCAATTCCATGAACTGGAATATTCCCAACCAATGCATATTACATGATACAAAACGCAAAAAAGTGGGCTAATGTGACCAACTCATAAAGTTTGGTGATGAATCTGATCCATGTAGTCAGTCACATGATATGTACACCACTGCTTATGAAGGGGTTCCAGGTTTTAAGACTTCCCTTTAGCATACTCATGATTCATAAGCATGCCAGGCATGCAGAAGATCTTGGGCTTCAAAGAACTCTGCCTCAAAAGGTCAATCAGACCTTTTCGGAGAGGAACATTCTGACAACTTTTTCAAGAAAGTCCACACGTGCTCTCCGACAGTTTAAGGGAAGTGATTACAGAAGACAGAACTACAAGTATAGGCAACACTGAACACCTAAGCCTTTTCAGCAACACATTTGAAATCTAAAAAAAAAAAGCTTTCTCAGTAGTTTACCACATTAAAAGACACATTTCAACCCCCAGTAGTATCTAGCCTTCCACCATGGCAGATAAAGAAGAAATGTAACTGAACTACTGTGACCGGTACATTATCTTATTGTGTACTCATGCAGCAAATCACATGATGGGAACGTCACTCGACCAGGAAGAACCGCATTAAAATGCGTCTGAGTCTTGTGACTAATGCCAGAAACTCCCACATTGTCTAAATTCACACAAACACACACACACACACACACACACACACACACACACACACACACACACACACACACACATATTGCCAAAAATATTTTATTTTAAATAAATGCTGTTCTTTTGAATCTATTTATCAAAGAATCCTGAAACAAAATGATCAATGTTTCCACAAAATATTAAGCAGTACAACTGTTTTTAACATTGATTCAAATAAAACTTGTAGTAATAGAGTAAAACTGGATCACCCAAAAAGCATTATCTATACTATCATTAAGACAATAAAAATGAGGTTGAATGACCCTTACACCACACCACGCATTTAAAACATGATTTAGACCGGCACCCAAACATACTGTAAATGCCTTTAAATGCACCAAAAACAAAGTACTGCAATTCTTCAACTTCACTTAAAGGATAAAAACTAAGTCTGGATCTACATTCAAGGGAAACAGATTAAAGACAGATCAAAGTCACCATTTAAGAATGCTTTTTTACACTACTTACACTAAACCTTTAACTACCTGACCAGTTTGGACTGTATTTTCTATGTACAATAATTGCTTTTGTACACTGCTCTGTCTTTAGATCGGATTAGGATCAGTGTTAGTAATGATCTTGCAGAACAAGTCCAACATGCTTGAGCACGTGAGATTATATACTTTTTCTTTTGGCCTCCAAATGTGGCCCAGTCAGTTTCAGGGCACTTGTTGCACCAATAACATAACTCAATGCAATGCCAAGGAATGGTATATATAATTAGGAATGTATTAGTCACATGCAGGCCTATGCAGAACAAATATCAAGTCATTGTCTTGCTGGTATATGTGCATGAGTTTAATAAGTGACTCACTTTTGATTTTGATTGATGATACCTGCATGATGAATACAGATGTTGTGAAGAAGATAAAATGCTAGATGACGCATGTGCTTCCTAGATCACCTATCCAGTTTCCCAACAACAAAAACAAGCTCAAAGAAAAAACAGCAGGATATTTGAGCTTGAAATCCGGTTCAGACTCTGTTTCATAATCTGAAATATGGTTAGTTGGTTAATCTCATTCTTCTATAAAGGTGCACATTTTTGTTAAAGTTTATCTGGCTCTTATTTGTTCTTATAGTACCAGAGGTTTGAGACTTTATACAAATGACTTTTGGCATGAATGCATTTAGTTTGTTTACAAATGACTGCTTTTTTGTTTGTTATTTTCTCCCATTGTTGGTAATTTTATGTGGCTATGGCTGCTACCAAGTACCATCACTAGAAAGATATGACTCTTTGCAGGACAACTGTTTACATGGCGCATCTATAATGGTTGTTTTATTTTTTCTTATTTTTAGTAGTAGTAGCAACTGTATTAACTGCATGGTTGATCATGTGACGCCAACATGGTGGCACAACAGTATGTAAATTAACTTGTTTTTTCTAGTAAACCTGCACATTTGGAAGTTCACATATCATATTTCATTGTTGTTGAGTTCTTTGTGAACAATTAGTAAAATGACTAAGTGAAACTTGAACATATCACACTGGGTTGGGTTGTAAACTCACACGCATGGGATAGGAATACGTAACCCCAATTATTTCTGCATGAATTATGATTAAAATAACACTCTTTAAGTATACATAACACAACTAATACATCCAGTTTGTTTACATAAGGTTAATTTCTCTCTAGAGCTCAGATCATGGAAACAAAATCGGTCCAGGATTAAAATAAGATGATGTTATAACAGGTAGTTCGTAGCATCCGTGATAAATGGAGATTATTTTGCAATATGTTTTTAGTAAACTGTCAACTGAGATCAAAACAAACAACCCACTACGCAATCAAATTATTGATGGTCATCCAGGAGCTAACGTTAGCCGGTTAGCTTTCCCCAAAACGTCAAATTAGGGCCCCTATGTAGGTTTTGACCAGTCATAAACTGTGAATTTATGTTAATATAGCCCCACTGTCTATTATCTGTAAGCAAGTGTGCTAACTGCCTGGTGTACTGGACTGACATTCGTCTCTTGGATTTGTTGAACTAGCTCATGCTAACCGCAAACACTCACCGCGATTACGTTAACAAACGTCGTTTTCCCCGAATACTGCAGCCCGACGAGGGTTAACTCCATTTCTTCCTTCCAAAAGAGAGACTTAAACCAGTCCAGGAGGCGGTTAATGAGTGCCAACATTTTGATGCTAGATTAAACAGGTCTGTGATGGTTTAGGTTGTTTGCAATGTTTTTCACCACTAGAATCGTAACGTAGTGTTTGGGAGGAACTGACCGCTGTCATATGACTGTGAAACGTTTGCGAACTCAGTGTGTGTTCATAAACGTTGACGCTGCGCCACTCTTGCGCAGGCTACCATATGTAGACACAAATTACTCCTCTCAACGGGTTTTTTTGTGGGTAAGATTTTACAGTAAGTTGCCATAAGTTAACGTTAGTTAATTAACAATTATATATTGGAGTATTTAATATTTATTAATCTTTGTTTACGTTAGCTGATAAAAACAACTATTCATTGTTGGTTCATGTTACTCCGATTCATTTAGTAATATTAAAGGAGTAGTTCACCTTTCAGAACAAAAATGTACATATAATGTCCTCACCCCGTGTCATCCAAGATGTGCATGTCTTTCTTTCTTTAGTCGTAAGGAAAAGTATGTTAACTTTACATTTTATGAGCTGGAACAAAAACTGCCAAATAAACACCTCAATTAACTAGGCTAAGTATTATTTGACATAAATAACATTGAAACATAATTTAAATGTATCTTTTAAATAAAAAATAAAAAAAATAACATTTTGTCCATTATATGGAGAGAAATCATGAATTTTAATAATAATTTAATAATATTTTAATAATAGTTATTTTATTTATTTATTTAAAAGATACAGTTAAATTATGTTTCAGTGTTAGTTTATGTCAAATAATACTTAGTTAATTGAGGTGTTTATTTGGCAGTTTTTTGTTCCAGCTCATAAAATGTAAAGTTATGTAGAACCTAAAACAATAATAATAAAATACATTTGTGACCCTGGACCACAAAACCAGTTTGGCATGGGTATATTTGTAGCAATAGACAAATTGTATGGGTCAAAATTATAGATTTTTCTTTTATGCCAAAAATCATTAGGATATTAAGCAAAGGTCATGTTCCATTAAGCTATTTTGTAAATTTCCTATTGTAAATAAATCAAAACTTAATTTCTGATTAGTAATATCCATTGCTAAGAACTTTATTTAGACAACTTTAAAGGTGATTTTCTCAATATTAAGATTTTTTGCACCCTAATATTCCAGATATTCAAAAAGTTGCTTCTCAGCCAAATATTGACCTATCCTAACAAACATACGTCAATGGCTTTCAGTTAATGTATAAATTTCAGTTTCAAAAGTTGACCCTTATGACTTGTTTTGTGGTCCAAGGTCACACTTACATCTGGTCAGAAAATACACTGTGCTACAACTCTATACTGGCTGATGACCATAACACAGTTTAATAACTGCAAATGAGATGTACACAATTTTGCTGAAACAATATAACAATATTTACAAAAAACTGTGTTAGCATATCCATTAATGTAGTACTAGTATTACACACTTTTAAAGGCATAGTCCAAACCTAACATGCAACAACAAGCCAAATAGATTTGTTTGGCAAAAGAATTCAAATTATTCATTTTATATGTACAGAACTTGTAGTCTATAGAAGGTGGTACATAGACTTGACATTGAAAAACATGATATGCTTAAACATCATATAAAAATATGCTTAACAGTCAAATATAGTCAAATCAGATGTGAAATAACTATGAAATTAAAGCAGAAATGGCACATACAAGCAAAATGAGAACAAACCACACTACCTGACAGTTTACACATGACAAAAAATAAATCAAAAGGTAAAGTAAAAATAAAAAAGTAAGACAAATATGAAGCTTGCCGTTGTGTCTGTTAATCTTGTGTGTGATAGTTATGAGGTATTTCTTCTATATTCATTACCACGTTCCTCTTGTGGAAAATTCGAAAATGTGTCTAACAGTTTTTACACTTACAAGGTAACATATAAAGTTAACAGGAAGCATCACTCATATTGCACGTCTTGCTTAGCTCAGCTTCACAGAGCTAATTTTGCATCAAGGCAAACATAAACAACACCTTCTGTTTATTCCTCATATGAATCTGTTTTGAAACTGAGATGATGACACCTTTGTGCAGTGTTCTTCACATTAAAGAGAACCTTCAAGGAAAGCTGTGGAGATGATGCTTGCAAAGGACATCGGAAACCTCTGACTTGTAGTCATCTTCCTCACCCTCCTCCTCCTTGGATAGTTTGCAACTGCATGAATCTGGGGGCAGTACTATCCTTTGTGTGTACGCTTTGCTTACTGTGGAAAGATGCAATTATTTAATTTATTTAAAAGAAAACCCAAAAGGTTTATTAGTATAAGACTTTAATATAGATAACTAGAAATTGGACAAACATGGAAATGTCACTTACTTTTTGTGCGCATCTTGTATCTAACAAATTGACAAACAATATATATAATAAAAACCAGGAAGGTCAACACAGCGACTGCTAAACAGGCCAACATAAAAGGATGAGTAGCCTGGGTGTCTTTTTCTTCATCTTGGTTTCCTCTGGGAACTGTTGTGAACTTAACTGGAAAAATGAGAAAAGCATTTCTTAAACACAGAACATTTAAAAGAAAAAAAAGGGCTACCACTACCAGTCAAAAGTTTATGAACAGTAAGATTTTTAATTACAAGCTTTCAAGTACAGCAAAAACAGTACATTTTGAAATGTTTTTACTATTTAAAATAACTATTTCTATTTAAATATATTTTAAAATGTAATTTATTTCTTTGATTTCAAAGCGGAATTTTTAGCATAATTACTGCTGCTCCAAAAACATTCATTATTATTATGTTGAAAACAGCTGAGCAGTAGACTTTTTTCAGGTTTCTTTGTTGAATAGAAAGTTCAGAAGAACAGCATTTATCTGAAATCTTGTTGTAAAATTCTAAATGATCATCACTTTTGATCAATTTAAAGCATCCTTGCTAAATAAAAGGATATTAAATAAATAAAATAAAAAAATGAAAATTCTATAATTTCTCCCATCAAAAAAGATATTTTAAATAAATGCCAATCTTTGGATCTTTCTATTCATCAATAATAATAATAAATAATGTTTTGTGAACAGCAAATCAGGATCATGTGACACTGAATACTGGAATAATTATGCTGATGATGCTTTGATCACAGGGATAAATTACAATTTGAATATATTCAAATAGAAAGCAGTTATTTAAATAGTAAAAATATGAAAAAAAAATTACTGCTTTTGCTGTATTTTGGATCAAAAAAAATGCAGGCTTGGTGAGCAGAAGAAAATTCTTTAAAAAACATGAAAAACTTACTGTTAAAAAACTTTGGTAATGGGAATTCTGGAGTTATTAGGGAATTTTAAAATTCAGATTTCAATTTTTGATTTTAATTCACATTACGATTCAGAGGACTGGGGTTGGAAAGAATTTTTGTAATTATTAAGAAACCCTTAAATTGATCAAAAGCGACTATAAAAACATTAAACAGGGTATATATATAAATTATGGGGTGAAATTTTTAATTACAAATATGGGATACAAATGGAAATCATGGTCAACAGGCATATAAACCCCATAATGACAAATGTGACCCTGGACCACAAAACCAGTCTTAAGTAGCACAAGCATATTTGTAGCAAGAGCCAAAAATACATTGTATGGATCGAAATTATTGATTTTTCTTTTATGCCAAAAATCATTAGAATATTAAGTAAAGATCATGTTTTATGAAGATATTTTGTACATTTCCTACCGTAAATATATCAAAATGTAATATTTGATTAGTAATATGCATTGCTAAGTTCTTGCTGGACAACTTTAAAGGATTTTTTGCACCCTCAGATTCCAGATTTTCAAATAGTTGTACTGTATCTTGGCCAATTATTGTTCTATAACAAACAAACCATACATTAATAGAAAGCTTATTTATTCAGCTTTCAAATGATGTATAAATCTCAGCTTAAACAAATTGACCCGTATTACTGATTTTGTGGTCCAGGTTCACATATATGTTATATATGTCAGTAGTAAAAAGTACAAACCAGAAGAGGCACATCTTGAATTGTGGGTCCGGTTCCCAGGGAAGATTTCACCACCAACACACCTAATTTCAGAAAAAATCAATTATCACCTAATTTACCATCTCAAGGCATTACTTAGTTTTTAACAACTCTAATGAACACAAAGCTTTACTTTGTAATGGGTTTACACGTGCTGTCCTCAACATCATTGTAAAAGTTGTCTTCACATGGATCACAATAGAAAGTATAATCATAGGCACCTGCCAAAACACCAAACAGAAAAAGCAGTTGAATGATTTCAAATATTTTTACCACGTCAATGTCTTTTCTTCCCTCATGCCCTTTACACACACTGACCATAAAAAGTCCCCAGGAAAGACCCACACATATGATGAGCTCATAAATAAAAATCAGTATGGACACGTGTCATTTCATTTAATAATAAAAATAAAACTAGACACTTTACCAGTTCTCCTCAGCTGATGTCCAGGTTTACATCTCTCCCTGGGATTACACGTTGTACATTTATCATCAAAACATAAGTGATTGTCTTTGCAGAAACATTTGTCACTAGGTGAAACAGCTGTTGAACATTTCTGACACACACTGTCACCGCTCTTTGGACATGGTACTTTGGGATACTCACCTGTAAAATACAACAGTTAATGACTTTCAAATTAAGTTAGAACATTTTGCTATAACATCTGCTCGAATTAGAGAATATCATAATGGTCTTACCTGAAGGACAGGCTTTACAGCATCTGTTTCCATATTCATACTCGGTTCTCCAGTCACATTGTATAGCCAGACACAAAATCCAGCTGCTACAAACACAGAGCAGCGTAAACCAGAGCTTAGCAGTGTCCATTGTATCACAGTGCCAGACTGAGCATCGCTATCTATTTTCATGTCTCGCCTTTTATGAGTGCTGTGACATCTCTCTCCTGTGACGTTTCTCTCACCACAAAGCAGAGGCGTGCAGCATATGAGAATGAAGAGGCCAAAACCAATGTGCCCAGGACTGAGAGTGAAAACAAGCAAAGACATGCAGCCAGACTGCTCTGGGCTTTAGTTCAAGTTCTTATCATAATCTTATTGGATGTGTTCCAAATATTTGATTTGGGAAGTATCTGTTGTGTGTCATTTTTTGGGAAGGGGGGGGGGGGGGGAGTAAAGACTGAAACTTTACGCAATTTGTGGGCGAGGAACAAATAAATTGCTCTGGAAACTTTTCATTTTTTCCATTTAAGGACAACAATGTTTTTGATGCTGTTGCTTAAGATAGAAACTATAGCTGGATATACATATCCAGGAAATATTTATGAAAACGACATCCACAGTTTTACAGATCATAAAGTTGTGGGTCACAGTTAACCCAGAAATGAAAATTCTGTCAACATTTACTCAGCTGTTATTTCTGAACTTGCCTTTTTTATGTGAAACAGAAAATAATATGTAATATGTTCTATAAAACTTGTTTTTGTCCGACTTTCATTGTACACACTTTATGGGTATCTATGGTTGCATAAAGAACCTTTAACATCCATGGCAAAAGGTTTTTTAGTTAAGCTCAAACATTTACATCCCCCTTTCAGAATCTGCAAAATGTTAAGTTTTTTTTACCAAATTAGAGGGATCATACAAAATGCATGATATTTAGTGCATATGTTTATTTAGTACTGACCTGAATAAGATATTTTACATACAGTCCACAAGAGAAAATCATAGTTGAATTTATAAAAATGACCCCGTTCAAATGAATGATCCACAGCTGTGTTTTTGTTTTGTTTTTGTTTAATGATAGTTGACAGTTAAACGGCCCGCTGTTCTTCAGAAAAAACCTTCAGGTCCCACAAATTCTTGGGTTTTCCAGCATTTTTGTGTATTTGAAACAATGACTCTATGATTTTGAGATCCATATTTTCACACTGAGGACAACTGAGAGACTCATACTCAACTATTACAGAAGGTTCAAACACACACTGATGCTCCAGAAGAAAAAAAAACATGCATAAAGAGCTGGGGGGTGAAAACTTTTGAACAGAATGGAGATGTGTACATTTTTCTTATTTTGCCTAAATATCATATTTCTTCATTCAGTACTGCCCTTCAGAGGCTACAGAAGATGTGTTTCCCAGAAGACAAAATGTTAAATTTACTCTAATCTTTTCTGTAGAACAGCTGGCAAGGGATTCATGGGACTCATGAACAACTACGTATTAAGAATCATAGGGGATGTACAATTTTGAACAGGGTCATTTTTATAAATTTAGCTATTATTTTCTCTTGTGGACTATATGTAAACATCTTTTATGAGAAATATCTTATTTTGGATGATATTTTGGGATTCTGAAAGGGGGGTGTAAACTTTTGACCTCAACTGTATACAATGTAGATCATTTATATTAATGTTCTTCATACTGGAAAAAGTCTTTTAAAGCTTGTTCACTGAAAGAAATGAGTATTAGGAAACTTTTTATATGGACAAGAAAACACTGACATATTTTCCAGAGTATCCTCTCTTGCGTTCCACATAAGAAAAACAGTCATACACATTTTTAATTTGTATCACCAGGCATGCTAGTAATCATGTGGCATCTTATCACATGAGGCCCCAATAGGGAACAGGTATGTACCAGTCTGGTAAAAGGCCAACTTCTCTTTTAATGTCATCTAAAACCACTAGAGCATAAGCAGATGAAGTGACTTGTTTCTACATTAGAGGTCAGCTGGACCATGACCCACCAGATGTGCTGTAAAGGAAATGTTGAGGATGATTGTGTGCACAGCAATAACAATTTGTTTGAGGACTTATGGCACTTTTAGATTGAGAAGAAGTGATGGAGAATAGGGTTGAAGGGTTGAATTTATACACAACATGGGCTGGAATCAAACTCTCCAGCATCACAGCACCACATACACCAACCACAGACACACATAGACCAACCACTAGCCCAGTGCTTCAACAGTAATACTGACTTTTCAAAGAATCTAGGAAACCTAAGCAAACCACCATCTTCACCAGTTTTGACAGTCAGTCAGTCAGTCAGTCAGTCAGTCAGTCAGTCAGTCAGTCAGTCAGTCAGTCAGTCAGTCACAGAGGTATTCAAATACTGTCTGGATAGACTTCTCCACCACCTACATGCTCTGATATGGGTAACAAAAACAGCCGTCACCAGCGTTATCGAGGTAATCTATAGTACGTAGTGTAAAGGAAGGACCGCAGCATCAGAAACTATCTCTAAAACATCTGTCGACAACATCTATACCAGCCTGAGAAAATTTTTTGATTGAATTTGTAAGATTACTTAATGTGAAATAGAATTCACAACGCGTTTTATTACTGTAATGTGACATGTTTTTGGGCAAAATAAGATACCGGTAAGAACAAATGGATTCAGTTTGAGGATGGAAAATAGGATTTTCAAAAACAGAATGAGACCAGATTGAATTTACATTTTGACTAAAGATTATAAAACATTTTGCATTGGAATAACATACACCAATGACCAGATAGCTAGGGTCAGCTGTGCAACCGACCATCAAATTTAAGTTTTTACCTGCTAGAATTTCCACTTTAACTTGCTAAACTGTTAACTTTTAAAAACTGTCTCTTCTGCCTGTACAAAAGAGCTTGTTCTGCTGCTTGATACTGCAAATTGGTGTGTTTTACCATGTTATTTTAATGTATTATCTTAATTATGAACACAATGGTTTGTAGTGCAAACAGATTTACCATTTACTGCACGTTGTTATTCTTCTAGTTATTTCCCTATAGGGGATAATAAACCGGATGTCTCACCCATACAGTACACTATAAAAAGTTTTCACCAGATTCAACTTAAAAACCTAAGTTCAGCAGCTGCCTTAAATTTTTAAGTTAAATCAGCTTAAAACTACAAGTCATTTTAACTTATTACAATAAAAATGAGTTGATTTTACTTAATGAGTTGAAATGACTTAAGTTGATTTAACTTAAAATTTTAAGGCAGCTGCTAAAACTTAAGTTTTTAATTAGAAACTGGTGAAAACATTTTACAGTGTAGGCTTACTTCTGTGTTAAAGAAAAAGGTGGATACACACAGGTATGACCCTTTACACACTACAACCTATCTGTGAACAATCGTTTCTTTTCTTTATTATTTTTATGAAGCCAATATTTAGTATGAAACCAGTCTCTACTTATTGAGAAATACAGTGATACTGTTTTTTATGTCATCTTCAAATCATCAAATATGTCATCTTTTCATAATCTTATAATAAAACACACATGATCTCCCTCTTAAAGGACTTTACTGTTCCTCGAATGTCAGAAATACCACACAGGCATTTATAGTGTTACCAACAGCCAAATAGCTACTAACCACATATTCAGAGTCAATAGACAAATGCTAGAAAACAACATTTGTTTAAATTGTTAAAAACACACACTCTCAGTGCAAAAGACAGAAGGAAAAAAATACCAGTGTGTGGCCTTTCATTGTTTCCATAAGATACCACTGTTGATTTGCTCCATTAGCATTTTCTGTTACGTCAGATGAAATGATACTCCATTCTTTTCTTTTGCATGACCTGTAATTAAAAGAATGGTAATAAATAAATGTATTTTCTAAACAAAGACCATTGGTCTTTTCATCTCTGCGTATGGAATACGGATGATTGTTAACAAATCTTTCAGTTCTTGTTTTGAGGATATGAGAGAGAATAGGCTGAATCATGCTCAGATTTGCATGTCAGCTATGACCTTTCATTTAAAGACAAACATGAACCCACAAATATCAATTCCACACATCTCACATCACTGCACTGGCAGTGTGAAATCCATCCATCTTTTGCAAAATCATGAACATTGTTATAGTTTGCATATGCATCTGAACTAGAGATTTTAATTGTTTTAATAAGGTTTCAGAGGGAAAAGCCTTAGATCTTGAGATCTACATAATCTTGCAAGTGGAGAGGAGTGGACAAGATGAGGAAAAAGTGCACTGTTTTGTATCTAGGGAAGTAAAATGAAGTCACTGTTTATATGCAGTAAGTCTTCATCAGAACAGTTTTTGAGAAATTTAGCATTATATCACTTGCTCACCAATGGATTCTCTGCAGTGAATGGGTGCCGTCAGAATGAGAGTCCAAACAGCTGATAAAAACATCACAATAATCCACAATTCACATGGCTCCAATCCATCAATTAAAGTTCTGTGAAGTGAAAAGCTGTGTGTTTAAGAAACAAATAAAAAAAATAAAAATATAACTGATAATAATATAATATAACATAACATAACATAATATAATATTGCCGAGATAGAGTCCATGTACTCAGGAACAAGGGCCAGGGTGGTGACCCCAGATGGCAACAGCGAGGAGTTTGACATCCTGGCTGGAGTTATGCAAGGGGATACACTAGCCCCCTTCCTTTTCATTATAGTCCTTGATTATGCGCTCAAGAAGGCAATCAGTGGCCGAGAGCAGGAACTTGGCTTCACGCTGACACCAAGGAAGTCAAGTCGACAACCGGCAGTAGTCCTGACAGACCTTGACTATGCGGATGACATCAGTCTGCTCTCCAACAACATGAAACAAGCACAAGAACTACTACACAGGGTAGAGCTAGAGTGCACCAAGGTTGGCCTTAGGGTAAATGCAAAGAAAACTGAGGTCATGACCTACAACGTTCCACCAGAACATCAACCTCTGATAACAGCAGGAGACATTGTGCTGAAAGAAGTTGAGGACTTCAAATACCTGGGCACATGGGTCAACTCAACTGAGCAAGATCTAAAAGTGAGGAAGGCACTTGCATGGAGGGCCCTGAACGGCATGAACAGTGTATGGAACTCCAACCTCTCCCGCCAAATCAAACTCAGCTTCTTCTATGCGACGGTAGAATCCGTTCTCCTCTATGGCAGTGAATGCTGGACCCTCAATCCAACCCTAGAGAAGTCCCTGGACGGGTGCTACACCAGGATGCTGCGTGTAGTGCTTAACATCAGCAAGAGTGCGCATGTAGCCAACAAAATACTGTATGAGGGAGTACCAAGGGTGAGCAACAAGATTGCTGTGAGGAGAATGAAACTTGCAGGACATTGCCGAAGGCATCGAGAGCTGCCAGCTAGCAAGCTGGTCCTATGGGAACCAACACATGGCCACCGTTTAAGAGGACGTCCCACGCTAACATACGTGGACATACTCAAGAGGGATGCAGGAGCCCAGAGCACCAACGAACTGGCCAGATGCATGGAGAATCGGGACGACTGGAGGCAACGATGGAAGGCTCGTCTGAGGACGACATAGAGAGATATAATTTGGCAGATATATTTGAAAATCTGGAATCTAATTGTGCAGAAAAATCAAAATATTAAGAAAATCAAATTCAAAGTTGTGCAAATTAAGTTTTTAGAAATGCATTTTACTACTCAAAAATTAAGTTTTGATATATTTATAGTAGGAAATGTACAATATATCTTTATGGAACATGATATTTACTTAATATTCTAATGATTTTGGGCATAAAAGAAAAATTGAAAATTTTGACCCACACAATGTGTTTTTGCATTGATACCTTCAAAAGACCTTTGGTCTTTCCTTACATTACTGAACTTACTGTTATCAAGCCAATCTCTTTGATATATTTATAGTAGAACATTTACAAAATATCTTCATGGAACATGATATTTACTTAATATCCCAATGATTTTTGGCATAAAAGAAAAATTTTAAATTTTTACCCACACAATGTATTTTTGGCTATTGCTACCATTTTTTTTTTTTTTTTTGTGGTCCAGTGTCAAATATAATATAATATAATATAATATAATATAATATAATATAATATAATATAATATAATATAATATAATTAGTGACAAATGTGTATATGGTGTACATATGTTTGATCACTGAGTAAGAATCCTTAGAATCTTGTGGGGGAGTTTTTGCATTGTTACCTTCGAAAGACCTTTGGTCTTTCCTGACATTACTGAACGTACTGTTCTAAAGCCGATCTCTACGAAGAGATTCTATATGCAAAAATACAAAACCAAAAGGTGCCTTTGCAGCTCTTCATTTGACCTGAAACTAAAAAATCTGTACAGGGTCTGCCAAACTATGCACGAGCAGCAAATGAGGCTGAGGGTTGCACCAAAAAAATATCAGCGACATTTAAATGATATTGGCTGCTACATTGAATGTCTATTATGATAAAAGTAATTTCGAGAAAAAAAGCCCCCGAAAACAAAACACAGACGATGATGTCATGAAGAGGTAGTCTGTGTGGTGGAACAGACGCCTAGCAAGTGTCATGTGCACGTCTCTTGCGCAAAAGGAGACACCCAGCAGAGCTGTTGGCGTTTCAGTGCAGCTGACTGAAGTGGTCTATGTGAAATGTCACATGCTCTGCATGAGGTTAACGTCACATAAGCGTACATCTACCTATGACACATTCACACTCCTTTTTTTCTTCTTCTCTCGGTTATGTGTAAGCTGCTAAAATTGATGAGCCAACATATGTCACATCCAGTGCGGTCTCTCAGTGAATCACAGAGTTCATGTTACCGTATATTGACATACTGAAGAATTATACATGCAGCTCAACTCTAAGAAATACTGTTGCAAGCAGTTTAGTTGCAGTTTTGTAAGGAGCCTGTTTAAAGTACACAAAAAGCTGCAAGCTTTAGCAATAATATAAAATACAATAACATAAAATAATTGTATTAAATTAAATTAAAGGCGAGACACTGCGGGTGAATAGGGTAAAAAAAAAAAACTAATAGTTATCACCATACTTACTCAGTTGATTGATTACATTGAGAATTGCAAGTATTTTTTGTATTACAAGTTTTCTAAAATGTTAGGTTTTAAAATGCAAATGAAGCATTATTTAATGAGATATGCGCTAATTTGCATATATTTCTAGTACAAAAATATAGACACTGGATGAAGGCAGTTCCAAAATTCTTGTTTGATTTTTTTTTTTTTTTTTTTTTTTTTTTTGACATTAGAGAGTCAAATATTTTACAGAAGGAATTTTGGGTATCTCATTTTGTCACTCCATAATTTAGAAAATACTTAGAACAGGCAGACAGATATATATATTACCACAAAATATTTTTTTTTTTGAAAAATCTGAAAACTATGGAAGCCAGTTTCCACCACTGAATAAGAAATAAAAAAGATAATTGCAACTTTTTAATCTCACAATTCAAAGTTCAGTTCTGTGGAGAAAAAAAGACTAATATGTTCACAGAATTGCAAGTTTATATCTCACAATTATAATAACTCGCAACTGCAAGCTTATATCACAATTCTAACTTTTTTTCTCAGAATTGTGAGTGCAATCTTGCAATTCTGACTTTTTTACTTGCAATTGTGAGTTTATATCTCACAATTCTGAGAAGAAAAGTCAGAATTGCAAGATACAAAGTCACAATTGAAAAATAAATTGCATTTATATCTTTCCAGTGGCGGAAATGGCTTCCATAGTAAACGCATTTTGATATGAAGTTTAACATTTTGCAAAAACTTTCCAAAAAGTCCATTTCACAGAATGATTCTGCAAGCCTAAGCTCTTGTTTGTAGTATCAAGGTTTACATCTGACAGTGCACATCTATAGAGATTCTCTAAATGCATAATTTCAGCAAATTTTCAACTGTAGTCAAATGAATGGTTAGTGTTGTTATATTGCAACAGCCTACTCTCTATTACAAGAATTCAACTGAAAAACGTGAGGGGAACTCTGATCTTCGTGGCAGTGAGGCTCTTTGACAAGAAGGTAAAGGATGTGGTTCTGTCTCTCAACAACAGATGAAGTAAATAAATGAACAGGATCCAAGATTACTGAGTTTTCAGACCACTAATGGAGCAAGATTACATCAAAAATGCTCTGTTGGTCATGTAAGCATGCCAGAGCACCGGTTATCTGGGCAGAAAATTGATTTTAGATCTAAAAAAAAAAAACCAACTCAGCTTATAGTCGAGATCAGGAAGTCGAGTGTGATTTTTGTTAGTACGTCTTGTAGCCTACTTGACATCTGCAGCCGTGTGGCCCTGCAGAGGGTGCTGCAACTTCATATAAAAGAGAGAAAATTAAAATATCAGAATCATTAGCTACGACAAACATCCTTATATGAAATTCTGTGGAAAATTACTTCTATACAGTATTTCAAATACTTCCCTGCTTAAAAACAGCTAAAACTAGCCTAGGCTGGTTGGCTGGTTTTAGCTGGTCAGCTATGGAGCTCATATTATGACAATACTTTTTGAATTTGAATTGTACAAGTTTGAATTATTGACAAGTGTCAATTAACAAAACTTAATATTATATGACATTTAACATAGTTCTGAATTCGATTTTTTTTTTAACTTGAATATTGAACATTTGAAATTGAACACAACTGAATTTTCAAATCGCAGATTTTCTAATAGACGTGTTTTTAAACAGCAGATTTTTGTTCTGATTTCTAAGATTTCAAATATTCCGTTTTTAAAAATTACAACTTCAGGTTTTCAAGATAAAAAAATTTTCGGAACATCAAATTCAGTGTTCAAAATTCAAAGCGCAGAAATTCAGATCGTACAAAGTAGGTCAGAGGTTATGCTCAGGGAAGAGTAGATGATCTACGAAAAATCGAACGAAGCATTTACTGTGACCGAGAGGGGGCATGTTTGGTTCACTTATGCCGCGTTCCAGGCAACCCGTTACTCGTGTTTTTCCAACCTTCTACCCGTGAAAGTGTACCCGAACGGCAGTCAAACCCGTGACTTGACTTCCCACTCGTGAACTCGTACTAGATCGATGTACTCCCAGTTCCGAGCTCTGACGTGACATAGCCCGCAAAACCACTATGTCAGCACCTACGGATGTGGTGTTTATGCAAGTGGTACACAGTGAAAAAATAGACTTTAGGACAATATAACGTTGCAAACAAATGAATAATGTAATAATAATAAATGTGCTTAGGCAGTTTGGGGTGACTTGCCAGGAACGCTACAAAGTCGTGAGTCGTGATTTGAAGTCGTGAATTACGAGCTTAAAAACCTGCCTGGAACGCAGCATTAGGGGCCGTTCACATGAAGCGTCTTTTGCGCGCGCAAGTTCGTTATTTCAAATGGAGACGCGCGGCTTGCGCGCGCATTTTGGAAGCGACGCGGTCGCGACGCGCACGCGGTGCGACGCGCTCGTTTTTTCCGGGCGCGTCCGCGCCGCATCGAGATAAAAACATCTCAACTTTTCAGAATGTCGCAAGCGCACCGCAGCTTGGAGCTAGAGCGCAGCTGATGGTTGCTTAGAAACGGCAGACGCTTCCGGAGCGCAAGCGCCTGAGCGCTTTGTTGACAAGGAAGAAAGCGGCGCGCCTAGCGTTTTCCACGCGTTTTTAGGCGCGACATGTGAACGGCCCCTTATGCTGGTTTGTCATGGCCACAACATATTAGGTGCGTTCGAGATGCACTACACTAGCCTGCCGCCGGCTGGCGAGAGCAGCCGCTTGCAGTCGGGGGAGGAGTAAAGAGACGGCAGTCAAGTCGGACACTTATAGAGGATGAAACTGTATTCCAAACATACAAAAAAAAAAAAGGAATAAAGAAAAAGAAGAAATGAAACTACATAAGATAAATAAATAAAAGAAAAACGTTTCCCTATCATTTATTCTATACAATCGTTTTGCTTTTTTTTGTTGATCATATCAAGTATGTGAGTTACTTTAATGTAATGCAATATGACGTTTATTATTTGCATCTTGGTTTTGTAGTTAGCTATAGGACATTTTTCAAATATAAGCAGTTTATTCCTCTCACAGCATCCATTAAAAAAAACGGCCTCTGGTTGACCAGTTTTTTTTCCCCAAACTTTACTCTTATACAATAAGAATATATATTTACCATATCGCCTAATCTTCATTTTCATCAATAATGTTTTGTTTGAATATTAGATATTCGTTATAAAGATGGATTCCATACAGGAACTTATTTAAGAAAAAAACACGCAGCACACGTCGTGCTTGTCGTCACATAATCTGACCAATGAGAATAAAGTGTGTCGTCATCAAGGCTTTCGCAGCCGATTTTAAGCAGCTGCAGCGCCTGACCTCTGCGACTGCTCTCGTTTTGCTCTCACGGTACTTTGATGGCACACGTGATCGAAAGGCGGCTGCAGCGCCGATCAAAGTCGGACAAATGATCTTACCAGAATGCATTGTTTTGTAAGGCGGCAGCCGATTTCTTGCGGCGCCGCATGAAGTCGAACGCACCTATTAACTCGTGGGTACGTGATAGCCTACGCCGTGGCCACAAGTTATTATTTCGTGGGAACGTGATATTAACTCGTGGGAGCGTGATAATATGTCGTGGCCACAAGATGGCAGTGTATACATAGTTATACGGCATATACCCACTTCTTTATCAGTCGGCTTTGCGTAAAACGAAACTGAAAGCAAAACGCGCAAGCGCATTCAAAATCAATTTTAATACCCGAAGTTTAGAGAACGAATCCCCAACGCGCGCAAATTAGATCATATAACACATCTAGGCTGTTATTAGTATGTGGGTTAGTTGTCTATAGCTTTGTATCATACTTGAGATCTCTTCAGGTTCTGAATAGTTTTGCCGACAAGGAATTTTTACTGGAAGAGCAGATTAAAGGGTGAATATAACATATTTCATTTCGGCTTATTGATAAACTATTACATTTTATAGTTAAGGAGTAAATCATTCACGCAGTTTCATTTGAAACACAATGAACACAACATGCTCATTTATCGTCACAAACTGGGGTAAATACATTAATAAAGTAAAAACTTCATTGGCATAATTGTCAGGCGTTTACAGTATTTGCTAAATATTTTAGCATATTAATAATACTAGCATAATTATACAGCGTGTTAATTAAAGCACTACACGAGCTGAAAGGGAAATAAGCATATAAAACAATAAATATAGCCCAAAAATATAGCCCTAACCAGTTAATATAATTATTATAAAATTAGGCCTATTGTATTAGCCTACTGTTTAATAATAATAATAATATACAAATATGAAATATAAAGAACCGATCCGTTAACGGGCAAGCGGTGCTCCTGCACCCAAAATACTGCCACTTATGTCTCTTTGCGTCAGGCGCCGCCAGAGATAAAAATATGTTATGTCCTTTAACCAGATTTTTAACAACAAATAGAACATTTGTCGGTAGCGTTGAAAACGACGATCATGTAATGGAATTCCCCTAGTATGATGATCAATAAAAAAAAACTTACAGAGATGTGCCTGACATGAAGTCATAGTCCCATGAATAGGGACTATGAATTATTATAAATAGAAGAACACATATAATAGATTTCTGTTCTGTTTTGTTTATTTTTAATGAAATCAAATGTGACCTTGTTGTTTGCAACTATAGCGATGTCTTTCCCAAAACAGCACAAATCACTTCAGGCCTTTTCACACGGGACGCGGCAGTCGCGAGTGTCTAGTTCATTTTCAATGGGAGCGGCACGGAGGCGAAGCGCAAGTGGTGCTCCTGCACCCAAAATCCTGCCGCTTCCACAAACACGGCGCTTCGCAGCAGGCGCATCCAAAGATCATTTTTTTTTATCTTTTTGTGAGCGGCAGCGTCCGCACCGACACCGCGTCGCGAACACCGCCTCAATTGCACAAAACGCTTCCACTACAAGAAAAGGCAAAAGCCGCGCGGCGATTCCTGCATGTCAATAGGTGCGTTCGAGATGCACTACACTAGCCTGCCACCGGCTGGCGAGAGCAGCCCCTTGCAGTCGGGGGAGGAGTAAAGAGACGGCCGTCAGGTCGGACACTTATAAGTTTCCGTAGTGTGCTGAAACATTTTTCTTAGCAGTATACTTTAATTTTAACTCTTAAACAATAAGAATATATGTTTACCATATCGCCTAATCTTCATTTTCATCATTAATGTTTTGTTTGAATATCAGATATTCGATATAAAGATTGATTACATACAGGAACTTTTTTAAGAAAAGCACGCAGCACACGTCCTGCTTGTCATCACATAATCTGACCAATGAGAATAAAGTGTGTCGTCATCAAGGCTTTCGCAGCCGGTTTTAAGCAGCTGCAGCGCCTGACCTCTGCGGCTGCTCTCGTTTTGCTCTCACGGTACTTTGATGGAACACGTGATCGAAAGGCGGCTGCAGCGCCGATCAAAGTCGGACAAATGATCTTACCAGAATGCATTGTTTTGTAAGGCGGCAGCCGATTTCTGGCGGCGCCGCATGAAGTCGAACGCACCTATTATCTCCACAGACAGTAAATGCTTCGTTCGACTTTTCGTAGATCATCTACTCTTCCCTGAGCATAACCTCTGACCTACTTTGTACGATCTGAATTTCTGCGCTTTGAATTTTGAACACTGAATTTGATGTTCCGAATTTTTTTTTATCTTGAAAACCTGAAGTTGTAATTTAAAAAAAAAACTGAATATTTGAAGTCTTAGAAATCAGAACAAAAATCTGTTTAAAAACACGTCTATTAGAAAATCAGCGATTTGAAAATTCAGTTGTGTTCAATTTCAAATGTTCAATATTCAAGTTAAAAAAAATTCAGAACTATGTTAAATGCCATATAATATTAAGTTTTGTTAAATGACACTTGTCAATAATTCAAATTTGTACAATTCAAATTCAAAAAGTATTGTCATAATATGAGCTCCATAGTCAGCAGACTGGTTTTAGAGGGGTTTTGGCCACTTTTCCAGCCTGGCCAGGCTGGTTTTAGCTGGTGGTCTCCCAGCCTAAAACCAGCTACTTCCAGCTTAAACCAACTAATACCAGCCAACCAGCCTAGGCTGATTTTAGCTGCTTTTACTTTCATTTTTTTTTTCTGAAATTGTGGATCGAGCTGGTCTGTCAGGGCTTTTTGTGGTTAACAAACTTGACTTGTCATTTCAGATCCTTTACAAAAAAGTTTCACCTGTGCAGAGGTAGTCGCACTCTGACGCAAAATGAGACGTCATCACTTTCTAAAAGGGTAGTGGATGAAACAAATAGAAAACGCATCTAGAAACACCACATAGGTTCTTCTTAAAACATTTCATATGATGAATATCATAAAAAAAAAACTAATTTTCGGTACATTTCATTCCTATATTTGTCCAAAAAAAAAAAAAAAATAGTCTTGTAGTAGTTGGTATAGTCTCACTTCTCACAAGTCTTATCTAAGCAGTCAAACTCGAGTTTTTCTTTAGCACGAAACCAAGTAAACAGATGCGAGGTTTAAATTAAACTGTTAACAGCCTTGTGGCTTTATAAGAGGAAGGTGCATAACGGCATTTAGCTTCAAGGCCTGGAACGTGAGTTCTTGTGCGTGGATGGAAATTTTTAAGAAGTTCAACCGAAAACTGTCGCCTCCCCAGAACCTCGGCGTGTTTTGCGTTTCTAGAGACAGCAGGGGATGTTGTCGACTATCGGAAGAAACATAAATGTAGGAGGGGACTATACCCGCTCTGACGTTGCTAAGTGCACTTGAAATACGAAGATGTGCATGAATTAAATGTTAAATGTTAAATGTATTCTGTGGTCTTTGGTTAGTCTTAATTTTGAGTTCTGAGACAGCAGTTAATACAATAACAAGAAAACAAAAACATGAATATAACAAATATCATTAAAAATAAAAGAAAAAGTATTGAAAAATATGGCAGTTTCAGTCCAAAATACTTAAAAATAACCTGATAACAATATTTTCGTTTTAGACCTTTATTTAAAGTTGTACATTACATTAGACACCATATAATCAGACGCACTGCACCGAATGACAACAAACATGAAATAAAACACTACAAATATTACTGCCTACAAAAATGTCACTGTTTATGCAGCCCATTTATTTCACAGAAACATTACATCTTTACAATTAGGCTACACGAGCAAAAACAGAAAAGAAAAGGTTCTCAGAGATTGTCCTTAGCCCACCTAAATATGGGAAACTCAGTTAATTTATCACATTTCTCACAGGAATGCATGAGTCACCACAGGACTTGTCTGTGGTAAACAACTGTGGCGATATGGAAATGACTCTATAAGGTTACACCATCCATCGATCTGCCTACAGTCGTCGACCGAAGTTCATTCGATCTAAAGTTTGCATTAAATTCACTAATCAGCAGATTTCGAAGTAGATCTATGTCCAAGTAATGAATTGAAATCAATTCACGGCTTATATTAAATTAGCCATCTGAATTCAAATGGATAAACATTTGCACTACAAGTGCAATGACTCTGAACACCTTCACCTGAATCTCAGTTTGTTTTGGACCCCTAATGTTTCAAACCGGATGCCCGAAACAGGTGTAAACGGGGTCTTAAACAACCCCTGATGTAAGCTACTTTTGACTCTATTTGCCATTTAAATAGAGTTATTTACTATTTATTATTCTTACAACATCCACTGAAGCACATAAAAATACAATAACAATATGTGACCCTGGCATGGCTATATTTGTAGCAATAGCAAAAAATACATTGTATGGGTCAAAATGATCTATTTTTCTTTTATGCCAAAAATCATTAGGATATTAAGCAAAGATCATGGTCCGTAAAAATATTTAATACATTTCCTACTGTAAATACATCAAAACTTAATTTTTGATTAGAATATGCATTGCTAAGAACTTCATCTGGACAACCTTAAAGGCAATTTCTTTCAAAATTTAGATGTTTTGCATGCTCAGATTCCAGATTTTCAAATAGTTGTATCTCAACCATATTGTCCTATCCTAACAAACCATGCATTTCAAAAGGACCCTTATGACTGGTTTAGTGGTCCAGGGTCACATATTAATTATAACAAGGTTTCCTCTACCATTAAAGACAATAATAATTAAGCATTAACTACTTTTATTTTTTTTTAAAGAGATCGTTCACTCCAAAATGAAAATTGTGCCATCATGTTGATCTGTATGAGTTTCTTTCTTCTGTTGAACACCAGAGAAGATATTTCGAAGAATGTTAGTACTCAAACAGTTGACGGTAGCCATTGACTTTCATAATAAAAAAAAATCAGCCATTGGCTACTGTCAACTGTTTGAGTACTAACATTCTTTGAAATATCTTTTGTGTTCATATTCATTTTTGGGTGAACTATCCCTTTAAGTGGTGTTATTAAGTGGAAATTAAATGAAGTTAACAGCACTGTAACAAGTTATATAACAACTAATACTGCATGCATACAAAATATTCCACAAAAAGAAACACTGAGGCCATTAACAACTGTGTTAGACAAGCAAAGACAGGCACTTTTCCCCAGATTCTTCAACAGGCTTTCTGCATTCACTTTCTAGAGAAAATAAATGTAAGAAAGATGAATATAGAGTAGCCACACACACACACACACACACACACACACACACACACACACACACACGTGGTCAAAAAGGAAACTAAGGGTACTTCACCTTTTCGAAAATCCACTTTCCTGTGGTTATGAATACAGTGGGTGACTTTACACTTGTGGTACAGGAGTCCAGCCAGCAGAAGAATACCAGCGAATAGCATAACCAGCCCTACAATGAAATATTAATTAAATCTTAGCAAGAACGATGCAAATTGTAACTGATTACTAAACCTGGATGCAATAAAGGAAAATTACACAAGCTGTAGGTGTTTTCTTTTGAGTTGTAGGTAGAGGAGTTTGTAGTTCTTGAAACGGCTGTAGAAGAGACTGTGGTGGTCTGGAATGTGGTAGAGGTTGTGGTTTTCTGTAAAGGGGTAGAGACTGTGGTTGTCCGAAATGGGGTAGTGTGGGTTTTGGGAGCTTCAGTCACCTCTTTCGAGGCATCTTTGCAGACAGCATCAGAAGTGCTGTTACCTGGGATTGCAGTTCCACCTTTACACCTACAGAGCAAACAAATATTGCAGTTCTTTTCATAAAAACAACTGTTATGGGAAAATTCTGCCATTTTTCTCATGTTGATGTCATTGCAAACCTGTATGAATTTTCTTCTGCACAACACAAATTTTAATAAATGTCATGCTCATGCAAAGTTTCAGCTAAAACATTCTTCAAAATGTCTTAAGTAGCATAGGTGTATTTGTAGCTATAGCCAAAAATACATTGTATGGGTCAAAATGATGGGAAAAATCATGAGGATATTAAATAAAGATCATGTTCTATGATATTTTGTAAATTTCCTACCATAAATTTGAACTTTAAAGGTGATTTTCTCAGTGTGTTTTTTTTTTTTTTTTTTTTTTTTTGCACCATCAGATTCCAGATATTTAAATAGTTGTATCTCTACCAAACATTGTCCTATCTTAACAAACCATACATCAATGGAAAGCGTATCAGCTTTTCAGATGGTTTCAATTTTAAAAAATTGTTCACCAAAGGTGGAAAAAAATCATAGTTTTGGAATGACACTGGAAAGAGTAAATGATGACACAATTTTCATTTTTGACTGAACTACCCCTTTGAAGTCGCGGTGCTGACTCATCAGTCTTGCGCAAGAGGGCGCTGATTATAAATTGAAAGCCACCGAGAATCATTAATATGCTTTAGGGTCATCACTGACAGAAATTCATTCAACCTTTTAACTGGGGAATTTTTATGCTCCCCCTCAATGAGTCTGCTACACTGTTGAGCGGGGTCTAGGTTTGGGAACACCGTTTCTTGACAACAGCCCTTTGAATTGGCATTTGCTTGAGGCTATCAAACTGTACATCCTGATAAACTGTATAAACTCACTCTTTCCATTTTCGACAAATCGAGTCCTCTTTGTCTGTGAATAAGCCTTCACCACATTTTCTGCATTCCTTTTCTGGAAGAGAGACATAGTCCAGGTTTCATGAGATGCACTTGAGTTGTTTAATGTGATTCAGTAAGGTAGAATTTAATATGTGTACCTTTTTTAATTCCAAAACCTTTTTTACAAATGCAAATCTCGTTTAGCTGATCAATAGGCGTAAAGCCTGGCATACATGTGCATTTAGCGTCACTGGTAGATGTGCAATGCTCGATTTGCTTACTACCTGAGGAGTGAAAAAAAAAGATTGTTGATAAGATAGAAATAACGTTTTCATCTCTGATCTTTGTGCACATCCAGTGAGTGGTTTACAGTATCTTTTAGCATTATACAGTAACATTCTCATTTACTAAATCTGTCTGAAATGGTAGATTGTGGCACGTACCTCTTTTACATTTGCTGCAGTTCAAACAGAAATTGCCTGTTCCACCTTTAGGGTTGAATTGTTGTGGTGGACAGGGCTCACAACTTTTTGTATTATAATTGAGCCTCTGACCTACAAATAACAGATATCTTTAATGAGATGTTATGTGATCAATATCCATTTAAACCGAACAGTAAATCCCAAATCCAGGTATTTAACAAAAATCATACATACCTGCTGGACAAGCTGTGCTTTCATTTTGGTGAAGTAACAGTAAACACAGAAGACTTGAAAGGACTTTCCTGTAGCAGACCATGACAGCATGCAACACTGTCGTAGAGTGTTGTAACTGCGTGCAACTCTGAGTGTAAGAGGAAACAGCAACTGAAATTACCCAACAGACAAAGTGACATTTACCCCCAACCAAAGGCAACTTCCCCCACTGTACCTTTTTTCCACTTCACCCACATTAACTGTGGAAAACAACATGTAGGATTGTAGAGCTATGTTTTTGCTTGTGTTGATAATGTCAAAATCAGTATGGTAATGAAAATATACAAGCTTTTAACTTTTAAAATACTCTAATAATTTTAACACATTTAAATTTAAACAAGTTTAAACCTGGTATGATCTATCTCTAACATATACCACAACTGCCTCAAAATCATTTTGGCACAGGGCAGTTTGGAAGATTTTTTACTTTTTTTTTTTTTAAATCTGGCTTCATGCTGTCTTTAAATAGCTAATTTCTGTAACGTATGCTGTATTAATACAATCAAAAAAATTTTTTTTTACCACTTCAGCACATTCATTTTCTAGCCTCTGAATGTGAATGTTCTCACAATAGTTTGTTTTATTGATTTTAATAATTATTTTATTGGACAGCCATTTAATATTTTCAAATTCAATGTAATAACCAAGACTTATCTAATAGTATTAATTCAGTTCTTTCGTAACACTTTTAAGATAACTCTTTGTTGTCACATTCATTTCATGTTTTTTCCCTCTAAATTTTAGACGACAAGCATCCCACAGTTTACATTTGCTTCATGACAACATCAGGTCTGGTATGATTTTATTTGATTGATTTTGATGATTAATTGACACACGAAGTGTAACATGAGAAGATGCTCTCTCTATGTAGTCTAATGACTCATGATGATGATGAGATGTTGTGCATAGGAAAAACTCACTCTTATGCAGCAGTACTGAAAACAGGTAGGTCTGACACATTTAGAGCAGAGTACTTGAGGTTCTTTGGTTTACTCGTCTGCAGTTTACAGGAAAAAAAAGGGTACGTTAGACACGTGTGGAGAATAAGTGTGTTCTGTTTTACTCTTTCAAGGGGTTATCGGATGCCCATTTTCCATAAGTTCATATGATTCCTTAGGGTCTTAATGAAAAGTCTATAATATACTTTGGATAAAAATTCTCAATAGTAGTGTAAAAAAATACCCTTTTACCTCATCAAAATCAGCTCTGCAAAAAATCAACTCAATTTATTGCATGCTCCTTTAAATACAAATGAGCTCTGCTCGCCCTGCCCCTCTCTGCCTGGATGATAAGCCGTAATGTTTACTTATTTAGCTGCATTTAGCCATGTTTATACTCACTTCTGCTGTGGGTGAAGCTGCATCAGGAACGATTCGTACATAGACATACGCATATGTAGATTGGGATCGGCCCTTTCCTTTTAAAAATGAAAGTAACGTTATCCTCTGCCTATTCAGCAGCTCAGATGTCGAGAGTAAATGATGACTGCTCTGTTCATTATTACATCCAACAACAGAACACCCTCAGTCGCTCAATCGGAGACATTCTTGTCTTCCCCTGCACCTGTGTCGACACAATGGCGATCAGATTCAGACTGTTTCAGCTCAGTGAGGGCAGGTCTAAGGCCCTGTTTACACTAGTGCGTTTTCGTTTTAAAATGGCGTTTAAATGAAAACAATCCTCGTCTAAACTAGCGTTTTCACTTCGTCTCAGAAACAATCTCTGTCTACACAACCAAAAACACATGTCATATGACCATTCATGCAGGTACAACCATAGATATTTATAGGTAGATTCCCTATTGCTTAGATGGAGGATGTGCTTGGAGTGGTCGAATGGGGAATCTACTTATACATATCTATAGGTACAACAACGAGCATCATGTGATTGTTTACATGGTCATCAAGGATACGCAGAGAGAATGTGAGCCGCTATGCCATCGTTTTCAAAAGTCTCCGTTTTGGTCCGTTAACTAAAACGGGGTCTGCAGCATTTTCAAAAGTCTCTGTTTTCGAGGGTTGAAAATGCCGAAGTAGTGTAAACAACAGGCGTAACTGTAGCAAACGTTATGTGTTTTAAAACGAAAACGCACTAGTGTAAACACAGCCTAAGGTAAGGCGCTCATGTCAATCAGCTATCTTGGGAGCGGCTCCTGTCAGTGTGCAGTCACACTGACAAGAAGCTGAGAATGACCTGATTTTAAAAAGCGGATATTACTTTTAAAGATTAAAAAAAGTACCACTGGGTGGATTTTTATCACTGTAGGGTGGTTCTAGGTACACAATCTGCCAACACACATTAATGTTCAAACAACATGTAAAAGTTAGTTTTGCATCTGATGATCCCTTTAATGAATTGGGATGATATTTATATATTTTATAGCAGACAATGGAGTGGGCAAAGCAACGGCAACACTAAAAACAAAATCCTGTAATTGGAAAATTAGTTGGTAGAGAGAAAGATAACTGCAGTGAACCACATCTTTCTCATTGCAGAAAAGAGTGCAGAGCTTCCACTTACCATGACATAGTGCAGATTTTATCAAAGCTTCTTCCGGTTGTCAGAGGCAAAAAAGAGCAGTCTTTGATCCTGTATAAGAAAGAGGATTCGAAAAGTCCTTAAAAATATGTACAGAGTTATGACAATGGAAAAAAACAAACACACAGACACAAAAACAAAAAGGAGAAGAAAGAATTGAAAGGTAGACAGATTATCACTAAACTAGGTGTTTTCCCCAACAAAATGACTGCTGCACTAATGTGCCCTTCATTAGACAGTTTACTCAGCTTTGAAGATAAAAATAGAAAATGAAATAAAGGTAATGGTGGGGAATGACACAGTAATACTCTCAGTTGACCTACTTCTGTTCAGTTTCTTTTTTTACCTTTGTAAAATGTTCTTCTTAGGGGAGCTATAAATTCTGTAGTTTCAGTACATTGATACTGAATTAATGATAATGCTGCTACTATACGGACAATAACTTTTGCCAAACAGATTCAATTAACTTATCAACAAAGAAAATAAACTGTATTTATATATTTTGAGCTTCTCCTCAGCCACAGTTGTTGGCAGGTTTCAGTTCCCTGCATGTTACAGGCTACAGCACAACATTCTCAACTACAAACCACATAAACAATACTAAATGATCATTACTATGGTGAAGTTTCATTTCATAATAGAGTGCATAAGCTGCAAATCAAGATTTTCACACTTCAGAATCTCATCTTGCGCCCAGGATGTGTAGGAAACAGCAGTTTCAGGCCTGATGCTTTCAGTATAACTATATATCCATCCAACATTAATTCATCTTTTTTGAAAAAGAATTAAACTGTAAATGATTCTGATTGAAAAGATAACACATATTTCATCACACTTTCACAAATTCTAAGTTTTAATCATTTGAATTTGTCAATTATCAGTCTGATCATACATATAAATGTTTTCTGTAAAAGTCATGAATTTTCATATCACATTTCATTTCCACTACATCATAAATTATATTTTGTATGTTTTATGTGTTTATATATACATACTACCAGTCAAATGTTTTTGAACAGTACGATTTGAATGTTTTAAAATAAATCTCTTCTGCTCACCAAACCTGCATTTATTTGATCCAAAGTACAGCAGAAATTGTCAAAAAAATTGTCAAAGCATTTTTACTAATTAAAATAACTGTTTTTCTATTTGAATTTAGTTTAAATGTGATTTATTCCTGTGATTTCAAAGCATAACTACTCCAGTCACATGATCCTTCAGAAATTTTCTTAGGTTTCTGTGAATTATCTGAAATAGAAACATTATAAATGTCTTTACCATCAATTTTGATCAATTTAAAGCATCCTTGCTAAATAAATCTATTAATTTCTATATACAGTATCTCACAAAAGTGAGTACACCCCTCACATTTCAGCAACCATTTTAGTACATCTTCTCAGGGGACAATACAATAGAAATTAAACTTGGATATATTTTAGAGTAGTCAATGTGCAGCTTGTATAGCAGTATAGATTTACTGTCCACTGAAAATTACTCCACATACAGCCATTATTGTCAAAATAGCTGGCAACAAAAGTGAGTACACCCTAAGTGATAACAGCAGTATTTTGTTTAACCATGCAAAGCCACATATGTCCTATTCATCATGTTTGTTTTTGTCTGCTTGACAGGACCATACAAACTTGTGTATCTTGTATTAGAGCAGTTAAAATTAGGTGCTTTAAGTACAATTCTCTCAAAATGACCACTGGATGTTCAACATGGCATCTCATGGCAAATAACTCTCTGAGGATTTAAGAATAAGAATTGTTGCTTTCCACAAAGATGGCCAAGGCTATTAGAGGTTCAGTAACACCCTGAAACCAAGTTACACTACAGTGGTCAGGGTCATACAGAGGTTTTCCAAGATGAGTTCCATTCGGAACAAGCCTTGCAAGGGTCGATCAATGAAGTTGAGCACTCGTTCTGTGCTTCAGGTGCAGAACCTGGTTTCAAAAAACAGATGCATGAGTGCCGCCAGCATTGCTTTAAAGGTTGCAGAAGTAGAAGGTCAGCTTGTCAGTGTTTAGATCATACGGCGCACACTGCAACAAGTTGGTTTGCATAGGCGTTGTCCCAGAAAGAAGCCTGGCTTACAAGAAAGCCTGCAAACAGTTTGCTGAAGACAACCTGTACAAGAGCATGAATTACTGGAACCAAGTCCTGTGGTCTGTTAAGACTAAGATAGACTTGTTTGGCTGGTGGTCTGGTGAGGTACCAAGAAAATTGTGGTGGTGGTAGCATCATGGTCTAGGGCTGCATAAGTGCTGCTTGGGATTTCTGAAGCAGAACATGATGCCTTCCCTCCAGAAACTAGGCTGAAAGGCAGTTTTCCAACATGATAACGATCCCAAACACACCACCATGATGACAACTGCCTTGCTGAGGAAGCTGAAGGTGAAGGTGATGGGATGGCCAAGTATGTCTCCGGACCTGAACCCTATTAGGCACCTGTGGGGCATCCTCAAGCGTAAGGTGGAGAAGCACCATGTGTCTAGCGTCCAGCAGCTCCGTGAGGAGTGGAAGAGGATCCTAGCAACAACCTGTGCAGTCTCTGGCCAATTCCATGCCCAGGATGATTAAGGCAGTGCACATAATGGAACAATGGTGCTAACACAATATACTGACACTTTGGACAAGTTTACTTAGGGTGTACTCACGTTTGTTGGCAGCTATTTTGACAATAATGGCTGTATGTTGAGTTATTTTCAGAGGACAGTAAATCTATACGGCTATACAAGCTGCAGATTGACTACTCTAAAATATATCCAAGTTTCATTTCTAAAGTATTGTCTCTTGAGAAGATATACGAAAATGGCTGCTGATATGTGAGGGGTGTACTCACTTTCGTAACATACTGTATGTATAATGTTACGAAAGCTTTTTATTTCAGACAAATGCTGATCTTTGGATCTTTCTATTCATCAAA
>NC_133372.1:35149866-35306788 GCF_049309525.1 Garra rufa
GCTTGTCTTGTCTAATTCTTCAGGAACTGGAGGACAGAATGGCGGGACTCCTGACGCTGCGCCTCACCTGAGCGGATGGTAAGAGTTGCTAGAGTTCATAAACCATTCATTCATTATGAGTCAGTCACGTGACAAATAAAATAAATACTTGATTTAATTTATGCTTGCATTGTACTGATTTCTGCTTTTGGTGAATAGTCCAATAGAGGGTTTGCACTTACATCAAATTTGGTCAGTTATTATTCGGATGCGCGGCGATATTCGGATGTAAACAACAGCATGATTGTATTGTTAATGTACTACTGTATACGGTGTTCTGCTAATTTATGCTGTCTAAACCACAGAGAAACATGTGGAAGCTGCTCAATCATATAGAGGAGGACTTAGTAAGCAGGAAAGAGCACAATATTTTGACGAACTAAAGTTAATAGGGGGTAAAGATACTTAGGAGCAGTATTAATTAAAACATTAGCCTAATATTTCACCTACCTTACTGGAAATGATCATAAGAACAAACACAAATGTTGTCAAGATTCTTGTCAAAATCCTGGTTCAGTTTGGCCAACAACAAACACATTTTTTGTTCCTCAGACAGTTTTTTGCACTCTTCTTCTTGATTTGTTTTAACTTTTGACAGTCTGTAGTCCGGCCGATTAGTACAGCCCAAAACATGATAATAATTGGCCGTTTTCGGCAGTAATAATCAGCAAAATATGCAAGTTTTGTTCGGTTCAGTGGCAATGTTTGCATTCAGTGCCGCCAATATGGCAGATTGATGACGTGTCGTGAAACCACTATTAGTTAAGTTGGATGTTTCTTAATGGTTCACTGACAAATGAAAACGTTCGGAGTGCTTCTCGAGTGAACAACTCACTGATTCGCCAAAGCATCTCTTGTGCATTTTGTAATGAGTACAACATATGTAATAAAAGCACTGTTGACAAAACATTGAAAAAAAGCAGCATAAAATTCCAGACACATCAGTATTTGTTTTAAAGGCAATTTATGCATAGCCCTGTTATAAACACTGTTGTTCCATTGTCATTGTCATTGTTCCACAAGTTTAATATTTTACATTTTTTGCCTAGGGAAAGTGCAGCTGGTGATGCTATGAAAACCCATCGTGAGTGATGTACCTGCAACTGGACCAAGACCACAAACATAAGATGGAGAAAGGCAATTACATTCCTTCAAGAAGACTAAATAATCATAATTTGTGCCACTGACTCAGTTTTACTTGTGAAGATGTCTGTGATGCATACTTCAAGGTCCAAACACATGAATATGTACTATAATTTTCCTGACAGAATGGTGCTGTGCACTGGAAAGAAAGCACTTGAAGGAACATGCTGTGATAGCAGCTCTGATTTTTTTTAGAATGCTTTAATTTATTTGGATTGAATTGGAAGCTTGTAGATAGCAAAACCTAAACAATTCTCACAGAGTATCATTTGACTATAAACTGACAAGAATACCAGTCAAAATGAAGGTCCCAAATGTTCACATGGTAGTCTGTATTTAGAAATCAAACATTTAATTTTAAGTGGTGAGAAAATAAGACTTGACTGTACAGAGATTTAAAAAAAGACATCAAGTGTGCCTCTACCATTCTTTCAGTTGTCCAAGAGGTTACTGCTGTCTTTTTGCATTGCAAATAATAAATGCAATTTGTATCTGCTTGTGAATTAGCTTTCTGTTATTTATTTCATAAGGAAATTGTATTTCAGTCAGTGTATAACAATAGGCATTGAAAACATCCTTACTTTGGTTTCAAGACCAAGCAGGAAAAACAAGAGAAACATTAGTGGTTAAAATCAGTGATATTATTAAAATCAAAGTGATAGTTCACACCAAAGTGGTACTCTAATTCTAGTGTCTTCATAAAATTAAGGCTGAAACACTAATGTGACTTTGACTGCTTTAACTATGTCCTTACCTATCAGGGCCTTGAACATGGTTTTCGTGCTGCTTTCTATGTAGGGTCAGAAAGCTCTCAGATTTCAACAAAAATATCTTAATTTGTGTTCAGATGATAAAAGGTTGTACAGGTTTGGAATGACATGAGAGTGAGTTATCAATAAAAGAATTTTCATTTCTGGGTGAACTGTTGCTTTAAACAGTGTACTACCTACGAGAAAAAATAAACCACTTATTCCTTCATAATTCTGTTGCTTCCAAACACGAAACAACCTGGAGTCCAATCATTGTAAGTCTCTTTGGGGTGATGGTGGCAGCAGCATAACATGCACATCCATCACATTGGTTCCTGTCAGTCCTGGCATGAGTAACCGTCGTCCTTCAGAGAGCTGTGAGAAAAATGTAAATGAATCATTATTGGTCAGAAAGCCATCGATGTCCAGACCTTGAGATGTGGCCTCTTCCATCAACTCCCCGTCAGTGACGGCACCAGCTGCCTCAGTGGGGCCATCCTGTCCATCGGTTCCTCCACTGAGGAACACTGCACCACTCTTCAATTCCCTACTACTCAGCTCAACCCCCACCCGCAAAGCCAACTCCTGGTTCCTCCCTCCCCTGCCCTTTCCTCTCAGTTGCACAGTGGGTTCCCCTCCAGCCAGAAGACAGGTCGCACCCCAGCCTTCTTTCCTCTCCTCTACGAGGACGTTCATGGTGCGACACAAGTCCCAGCTTTCTACCCCAACCTCTGGTCCAAGCTGAAGAATCTCTGCAGCGAGTTCTGGAGGAGGCTCCTTTTCTGGTGAGCATGCAAAACGTGAGAGCAGCCCATATAGTTGTGAAACAGAGCGAACATCACCGCATACTCCTGGTGAGAGAATGACGGGTCGAAGTCCTAATTCAACAGCCTTACGGCTGGCACATTCAAGAGCAATGGTGTTTGAGCCAATTACAGCATTTGAAACATGATCTTTGACTTCATAATGGGGTCTAGTTTTACTAAGCACCTCTTTTACAGAAGAAGGAAGGGAGTCAGAGAGATTATAACGATCCAATATAGCCCAAACCTCCTCTGGCTTGGAGTCACTCTGGACTGTTGGACCGCTGGCTATCAAATCCAGAGGATCTCCAATAACATCGGACAGAATCAATGCCACTACCTTAAAGAGAATGTGATGCCAGAGTAAATATTATGCTCACGTAACACCATTGGGTATTGCTTGAAAAAGTGTGATTTGTTATGTAATAGTGTTACCTGGGCTGGGTTGGCACATTGGGCAAGGCCTCCGCCCTTTAACAATGACAAGGCTCGTCTTACTGTATTTAGGTCCTGAATTGTGGCCCCTGCTGCTGCAAGTTTACGTGTCACATCCTGTTTCTCCTGCAAGGACATGGGTGGGGCAGGAGCAGGTAAAAGAGCAGAACCACCACCTGTACATAGATGCATGTAAAGTAAAAACATGAACATTTCGAGACTTTTCTGAAAATACACCACACTTCAAATGTTTTGGGTCAGTAGGTTTTTTTTTTTTTTTTTGAAAGAAAGTAATATTTCATCCAGCAAAGCTGGCTAAAATTGATTTTAAGTGACAACAAAGACATGTATAATGTATAATTTTTATTCCAAATAAATTTGACTCTTTTTATCAAAGAATCCTGAAAAAACATATCACAGATTTCACAATATTAAGCAGCACAACTGTTTTTAACACTGATAATTTTTCGTGAGTGCCAAACATTAGAATCACACTGGAAACTGGAGTAATGGCTGCTAAAAAATTACTTTATTTTCAGCATAAACAGTGCCTTGCAAAGGTATTCATACCCTTTCATTTTTTATACGTTTTTTTATTTTGCAGCTTTATGTTAAACTGATTTAAATTACTTTTTTCCCACATCAGTCTACACTCCATACACCATAATGACAAAGGACAAAACAGGTTTGTAACAACTTTATATGAAAATTCATTAATTCCATTGCATAAGTATTCATACCCTTTTCTGGGACAGTTGACATTTAGCTGAGGTCTGAGGAGCACTCATATTGCTTGTAGATGTTACTACACTTTGAGTGGAGTTAACCTGTGGAAAATTCAATTGAACGGGTATTATTTGGAAAGGCACACACCTCTCAATAAAAGGTCTAACAGCTGAAAATGCATGTCAGGGCAAAAACCAAGCTCTGAGGTCAAAAGAACTCCCTGTAGAGCTGAAAGATAGGATCTGGGAAAGAGTTGAGAAAAAATTCAGCTGCATTAAAGGTTCACAGAAACATGTAGCCTCCATTATCCATGATAAAAGAAGTTTGGAACAATTAGGACTTATCCTAGAGCAGCAAGAAGCTGATGGTCACTCTAGTTGAGCTCCATGATCATATATGCAGATGGGAGAAACTTACAGAAGGACAAACATCACTGTAACACTCCACCAATCCACCAATATGGGCTTTGTGGCAGCGTGGCAAGACTCAATCCTCGGGTGAAGACACATGAAAACCCACTTGGAATTCGCACCTAAAGAATTCTCAGATTGAGAAAAACAAGATTCTCTGGTCTGATGAACCTCAAATCCAAGCATCATGTATGGAGGAAACCAAGCACTGCTCATCACCTGCACAGTACCATCCCAACAGTAAAGTGTGGCGGTAGCAGCCTCATGCTATGGGGCTGTTTTTTCAGCAGCAGGGACTGAGGGACTCGTCAGAGTAGAAAAAAAATGTAAACACAGCAAAATATAGAGATAGCCTTAATGAAAACTTAGTCCAGAGCATTCAAAACCTCAGCAGAATGTCTACCTTTAAACAGAACAATGACCTTAAGCACACATCAAGAGTGACACTGCAAGAGTGAGAAACCTGAAAATGTGCATATGCCCCCATCAAAGCTGATAGAGGATGGGGTGAGAAGAAGAATGGCAGATAATTGCCAAATGCAGATGTACAAAACTCGTCACATCATACCCAATAAGACTTGAGGCTGTAAAGGTGCTAAAGTTAAAGTTAAACATTTGCAATGTACTTATTTCAGTGTTTTATTTTTAATAAATTTGCAAAGCTGTTACAATCTGTTAAACAAGCTGTTAAAACTGTTCTGTGCTTTGTCATTATGGTGTATGGGGTGTAGATTGACATGGGAAAAAAAAAGGTAATTTAAAGCAGTTTTACATAAGGCTGAAACATAACAAAACGTGAAAGAAATAAAGGGGTATGAATACTTCCGCAAGGTACTGTATAATCAAAAGAAAATATATGCTATATTATAGAAAACAGTTGTTTTAAATTATAATAATATTTCACAAAATTTCCATTTTTACTGTATTTTTGATCAAATAATTGCAGCCTCAGTGAGCTGACTTCTTACAAAACCATTAAAACATCCCAGTCTTTTGAATGGTGTCCATGTTGTAAAGAGAAAATGATTATACAAGAAGAAAATAAGTCACATTACCAGAGATGAGCACGAGCAGCAGATCTTTCTCAGTCAGACCACTGGCCAGTTCTCGAATACACTCCGCTGACTTCTGGGCATCTGCATCCGGTAAATTGTTCTTTGCTCCTTCCATCACTGTAATTCTGCTGTTATTCTCAAGAAGCATCTTCCTGAGCAGACAAACAAATAGAGTGTTTCAATAACATCCAGACTGTACTGTGTGCTGCTAAATCCAACAATAAAAACTTAGCAGAAACTTGGAAGCCAGTCTGAAGTCAAGGCTACATGACTATATATTATATTTTGCATGAAACTTAATTGTAGGATAAGTGAATTTTTTTTGCACTGTGATATTTTTTTTTACCATAATTAAGCAATTCCATCCCTAATTCTTATGCAAAAATTAAAAAATAAATAAATTTTTGTTACATTACAGAAAAGAAAATGTTTCACATTTACATTTATTATTACATTTTCTGGGCAACCACTGACCAACTAGTGAAAATCACAGTTTATTGCTATATAAACTGCTCATTGAACAGAGGCACATAAAAAGATGTAATTAAAATACTTACTCTTTTCCATGATTGCGTAGTGTTTTCTGGATACCATGAGGCACACTGACCACCCCTTTAATTAGATGGTCTCCTACAATCCTCTCTGCTTCTGCTGCCATCCCCAGTACAGCCTTTCCAAAGCCCACCAGATAAAGGTTATTACTAAGTGTGAAACTCTTTCCACCCACAAGAAGTTTGTCTCCATGTCGCTCCAAACTCTTGCGGACCACCATGTCTGGCTGCACACCTTCAACCGCTGCAGAAAACACAGCCCGGGCTCGAGTGTCTAATGACGACATGCTGCGAGAGCACAGTGATGCTAAGCTGACCCGCAGTGGGCGCTGCAGGTGAAGAAAACGTGAGAGAGCGAGAATCCGAGCCATAAACCAAATCAAATGATCCACACCAGATGAAAAGAGCCACTTAATACCTGAGGAGAGAATAAGATATTAAACAGACAGATTAATATCACTGAATATCATTGAAAAAAACCCACTGACTAACAAATCTTATGTTTGAAGAAACCAGTAATTAAAGCGTTCCTCACATCAGAATAACACACTATCAAAACAGCATGAAAATTACAGCTTTAATGTTCCAGATTCACTCTGGTGATGAAACTTCAAGCTAAATGCTGGAAAGCGGTACACTACCAGTCAAAAGTTTGTTTTGTACATACAGCAAAAACAGTACCATTGCGAAATATTTTTACTATTTAAAATAACTGCTTTCTATTTGAATATATTTTAAAATGTAATTTATTCCTGTGATCAAAGCTAATTTTCAGCACGATGCTTCAAAAATCATTCTAATATGTTTCTTTTTTATTATACTTATCAATATTTAAAATAGTTGAGTACATTTTTTCAGGATTCTTTGGGGAATAGAAAGATCCAAAGATTAGCATTTATCTGAAATAAAAAGCTTTTTTTGGGAAAAGAAATTATATAAATTAATACTTTTATTTAGCAAGGATGCTTTAAATTGTTCAAAAGATAATAAAGACATTTATAATGTTACAAAAGATTTATATTCCAGATAAATGCTGTTCTTTTAAACTTTCTATTCATCAAAGAAACCTGAAAAAATCTACTCTGTTTTCAACATAATAATAATAATAATAATAATAATAATAATAATAAATGTTTTTGAGCTGCAAATCAGAATATTAGAATGATCAGGAATAAATTCAGGAATGAAATCACAGGAATAAATTACATTTTAAAATATATTCAAATAGTAAACAGTTATTTTAAATGGTAAAAATATGTTTAGATGGTTCTTGCTGCACTTTGGATCAAATAAATGGAGGCTTGGTGAGCAGAAGAGAAAAAAACAACAACTTTTTTTTACTGTCCAAAACTTTTGACTGGTAGTGTATATATTCAGCAAGGATTGTCATTACCACAATAAAAGTTACTTCCACTATTTTAAGCACATGAATTTGGTGACTTTTCTAAAATAGTTCATATATTCAGTGACGCACAAATATTTAATTTTCAATATTTACCCAAAATATTAGTACATTTTTGGACTGAGGCAAATAACTTCTGATAATTTCCCAAACTGGGACTGTGGGACTGTAATTAACTGATGCAGATGATCTCAAAGTATTGGCTGATAAAAATGTCTGTCACTAATTATATTATAAAATGTTTATATTGTGTTATATTTTATATTGTATTATCATATGATATTTTATTATATTATATATCATATTAATTAATTGAATAATTAGAAATAATGTAATCTTTAAATCACTTTGGATGCATAGGCTATGCAGATTAAAATACTTAATTAAAAAAAAGTCTGAAAAAAATTGACAAGACTGCCACAAATTGTAGTCAACTCAAAATAATGTAAATACATAATACACTTTTCCTATAATAACAAGTGTTCTAAAGATGGATAAAAACCATCCTTACACAGCCTTCATTGAGTGTATGAGAACATACCTGCACACTGTTCCTGTCAATTCTGAAGCCTTTTTAAGAGCTGACAAAACTTTTGAGAACTGAGTTACACTAGAGCCTGTGTACTGAGTGAGTAATGATTGACTACAGCTGACCATAGGGCAGAGAAATGTTTTCGAGCTGGTCAGTTAAGATGTTTGTGGATTCATCAAGAGTTAATCCTAAAACAGTAGGAGGAGGTGCTACAATAGCCTTGTGACACTTAAATTAAAGTCCAATAATGGGGGTGGTAGTCATGTTTACGCAAAAATGCACCACCCTTACAGACTGCATTGAAAACAAACACATTTTCCACACAAATTACATCAAAGGATTATTTGTACCTTATATTTCCATATATATTCCAACTTCTGGTCACTAAAACTAAATCTAAATATCGCCTTTTTAATTTGTCTATCAGTCATGTCAGGTTTACACATTCATAACTCGAACGCCTCCTTTCTCTTCTTGTCGTGAACAAGGTTGACTCACATGTCGAAAGGCCCCCTCTCGATCAGCAGGGCAACAGACAACAGATCATAGCTCAAAGAAGAAAATGTTACTGTCAGTGCCGCTCCAAATCGGTGTTTTGAACGAATCTTTTAGATGAACGAATCGTTTAAAACACCGACTCGTTCAGTGAAGGGCGGGAGTTCGGTAAGTCTAACCAATGAAAAGCTCCTTGACAGCCCACACTCGAATGCTATTGGCTGGAACTACAGTCAATATAGAAAACGAGTCAGTAGACATCAAGAACGATTCATTCGCTTAAAAGATTCATTCACGAAGAAATATGATAACAAACTGGTTTGTTTGGCAGAAGTGAAATTATCAACCGAATATTAGCTCATTTACAGTATTTTACACAAACACATTTAATTAGTAAGTTTGTTTACCACTGACACATCTTGAATGTTTATTAACACACGTTTCCACGTTTAAAGTGGCCATTTATTATTATTACACTAATAGAAAGGAAGAAATTAGACTTGAATAAAACGCAACATATACTACTTCAGCACTGCAACGCTAATATACTTTGTGTAAAAAGACTTCTAAAGAAGCAATGACATATTTTCTTCAGAAGGTGGCAGTAAGTCAGCTAATATAAACAGCCCATGACAACATCCATTTGTAACATTCATAACATGTGAAATTGCACACTAAAGTGTGTACAAATTTAGTTATACTTCACAGTTAGCCTATTTTTTGTCACCAAAGCAGCGGAGGTGACAGCATCATACTGTGTATGACATCATTCTTCCTGTTATCAGTGTCTCACAGCTCCATCTGCTACTCACACCCATGGGGAGAAGAGTACGGTATAACATCACAAGCCCTCACAAGTACCAAACAACTTCACAATCATTTTATTGTGCAGGAAATAGGTAAATATAATGTGTCTTCATGACTAAAAACCTGCATTATAGTTCACTGTCTTTTGAGTTTTTTCACAACATGTATTTAATTATGGCCTATTGGTAGCACTTAATGTAAACAATGGCAATGAAACGAACAAAACTTGCATATTTTGCTGATTATTGCTGCTGAAAATGGTCAATTATTGTCATGTTTTGGGCTTTATTAATCGATCAAACAGAGAAAGACATTTGGAGTACTATAGTCTGCCAAAAGTTATAACAAATCAAGGAGAAGAGTGCAAAAAACTGAGGAACAAAATGCATTTGTGGTTGGCCAAACTGAACCAGGATTTTCAGGGCAAGAACCTATATTATATATATATATATATATATTAGGCTTATTTCTAAATTAATACTGCTTTTACATATCTTAACCACCTATTCATTTTAGTTTGTCAAAATTTTGCACCCTTTCCTGCTTACTAAGGCCTTCTCTATATGATTTAGCAGCTTCCACACAATTTTTTCCCCCGTGATTTAGACAACAAAAATTAGCAGAACATATTCAGTAGTACATTAACAGTGCAATCCATGCTGTTGTTTGCATCCAAGTATCACCAATATGGCAGCGCATTTGGGTAACTGGCCAAATCAGGACACAAGAGCAAACCCTCTATATTTCAAATGTTCATGGATGATCTGATTATGTTCTCTATGAGCCAGAACCTATAGGCTTTTAAAGGGATAGTCCACCCAAAAATGAAACCTTTGTTATTTCTCATGCATTTCTTTCTTTTGTTGAATGAAGGTATTTTAAAGATAATTTATAGAATTTTTGGTCTATTTGCTTTTTTAAAATAACATTTTTTTGTTTTGTAATGCAGGTTTAGAATGAAATGAGGAGTATACGATGACAGAATTCATCACTTCAGTCAGTAAGAAATTAATCTTCTACAATCATATGTATTGTTTAAGGTAATTTTCCATGTTTGCGACCCTGGACCACAAAACCATAAGGGTATATTTATAAGGGTATTTGTTTTAAATTGATCATCTACATATTACACCTGTAGGCTGAAAAAATAAGCTTTCCATTGATGTATGGTTTGTTAGGATAGGACAATATTTGGAGATACAACTATTTAAAAAAATCTGAAATCTGAGCGTGCAAAAAAAATCTAAATATTGAGAAAATCTTCTTTAAAGTTGTCAAATGAAGTTCTTAGCAATGCACTAATCAGAAATTAAGTTTTGATATATTTACGATAAGAAATTTACTAAATATCTTCATGGAACAAGATCTTTACTTAATATCCTAATGATTTTTGGCATAAAAACAAAATCGAGGATTTTGACTTATACAATGTATTGTTGGCTATTGCTACAAATATACCTGTGCTACTTACAACTAGTTTTGTGGTCCAGGGTCACATTGATTATTCCATAATTTGTGATTTTATAATGCTTTATAAAATTCACTAGCATATTTTTTAAAATATGCAACCAAAATTTGATGGACACCTCAAAAGCCTTACAGACACAAAGCTAGTTGATGGTGCTGTTCTCTTTTGTTTGCGTTGCAGTACTGTCATGTTTGTTTGTTGTACTATCTATTGCAGCACTTTTTTTGTGTTGTCATGGATAATTGATGTACAGAAGGCTACGTAATTCTCAGGTGGCTGCAGATAGCAGATGGGAAGAGGTCACTCTGCTGGCTGATATTTTCTTTCTGCAGCACCAGTGACCCTCTAACATTCTCTGTGCGTATACTCCCCCGTCCTCATGGCAATCATATGCTCCGTTATTTAAAAAAGGGCTCACATTTGGCTACTGTGTAGGGTAAGCCATTGGAAATTTTCCATCAGTGATCACTTACTCACTTGAGGCCTGAGAGGAACACAATGGGAGGATGATGGACTGGGACGACAACTGTACAGATATGATAGCATAGAGCTGGCAGGTGACTTTCAGCGCATACTAAGAGAGGCTGCGATTTATGAATACTCAGCAATAAGGAACATGATTTGCATGACTAGAGGGTATCTGGCATCAGTACAGGGGACAAGCTTAACTCTCTGAGGTGGCTGAACTCTCACTTTCAGTAAGTGACTAAGATGAATCACTTTACTGTGTGCAATTAGATCTTCTCACTTTTTCATTAAAGCCAATATGGGGAATAATGGTAAATGGAGAAGATGGAAACAGAATTAGCAGGCTCAAATACTTTATCATATTCCGTTGCACATTCATCGCAGAGGTTTTTCCCCGATTGCACCATCGCTCTTGTTATTCCATTAGAGCAAAAACAAAGAGAAATCACTCTTTCTCATAACCGTATTTGGCTCGTGAGTGGCTATCTTATTGCCTTTGTGCTTTAAATATCCTGAAGCTTCTGGCTGTGATCTACATTCGTATATTATGCAGAATATGCATGAAGCAAAGTTCTTTGATGCTTTGTGTCTAGAGTTCTGATCGTGGAATACGTTCATTTGAATGACAGCCCAAAAGTCATATGTTCACGATTATTATGCATCCACTGAGGTTTATGTGTTCAGATTTTACCATGACGAGATAAAACAAATAAAACTTAAGGTGAAGGCGTTATGCGCCTACAGCTGAGGTCAAAACGTACCCCTTGCGATATCTGCAAATTTTTTCCAAAATAGGGGGGTGAAAACTTTTTGAATTTGAAGATCTATTTGAAATAACGAACTTGCGCGCGCAAAAGACGCTTCATGTGAACGGCCCCTAAAAAAACACTCATTATACCTGGTAAAAAATGCCTCTGTTCTCAGCAAGCGATATCAGTACCTGGCCCTTTAAATTTTAATAACCTCTGCTCACCCCGCCCTTCAGTTCTGTGGGGCGTGTCATTACACAGCACACAGGGTGTTGCCTAGACAACAGTTGGGGGTTTAGTTGTATAGTTTGGGGAAAAATGGCACTTGGGGGCTTTGAAGACACAGTACAACCCCATCCATTTAAAATTTAATTTAAAAACCGGAGTTGGAACCAAAACAAGATGACACCCGCAAAGAAGTTCGGCAATTACGGCTTATACTGGACGAATCTGAATGGTTAGTAAACTTAATGTAACTTTGATTTATCTTTTTATGTACTAGCAGGTTGGAGTACTGAGAGAGATACGAATGTGATGTGTTTACTGTGGTAAAAAGACGAATGGGTGTGTTTACTGTGGTACAGAGCTGAACGTGGTATGTTTACTGTGGTAAAAAGACGAATGGGTGTGTTTACTGTGGTACAGAGCTGAACGTGGTATGTTTACTGTGGTAAAAAGACGAACACGGTGTGTTTACTGTGGTAAAGAGACTAACGCGGTGTGTTTACTGAGGCATTGCTGATTGAACAAGAGCAAAAAAGTGATCGGTTAACATAACTTACCCCGTCCTTATATTGAAATACATAAATGTGAGTGTAATAGTCTTTACAGCGGTCACATTCCCTCAGTGCTGTCAGTTTACTTCTGATTTGGGGCGGGTCTATGCTAAAACACTACTGTCTATCAACTATAGCAGGAGCGGCCTCTGTCGGTGTTACGCCACAACCACATGCATCTGAGAACGGCTGGATATGAGAAGGGGCAGATTATTTTACTAAATTAAAAGAAAACTACTGGGCGGATCTTTGTCATTCTAGGGTGGTTGTGTACACAGTCCTAACACACATTTCAGTTCAAACAGCTTGTAAAAGTGCATGTGACCCCTTTAATGCATTGTTTTTTCTTCTGGAGCATCAGTGAGCATTTACCTATGAAAAGGGTGAAATATGAGGGTTCACTCTGTTTTTTTTTTTCAACAAATTACACGTGAACCCGCTGCCACGGAATGAAACCCACAAACCAACAACCCACGTCATGCTGTTCCCTGTCAGTTAGCTGCTTTTGCAGGGCCTCACAGAACAAAAGGGATTTCACAGACTTCCTGTCTCTCTTCATTACCTTAAAAGGCTGATTATTATTGCGACTATGCCTTTGCCAGTTATTCCAGCTTCTCAGAAAGCCCACCTACAGTGGCTCTCCTGAAGTCCCTCAGAAGGCCTCAGGTTTTCAGCCTCTGAAGCATGGGGAGTGACAGCTTAGAGTTTTCACAATAAACACGCTCAATAGAAGAATCCATGTGTCGTGTAATGAAACAGACAGATGGACAGAGACAAAAGAGAAATATGTGGATAATTTCGAAATGGGAAAAGCTGAAGGAAGAAGGACTGAAAACAAACACATTGGTGATCTAATTGAATTTTTAGTTAGAATTAAAAAAACCTTGAAGTTAAGGTTATAGTAAAGATTAGTCTTTCTGGAGGATATCTATTGAATACATTGGGCAGCAGCATGCAGGTAAATCGGAGCGTTCTCCATGGGGCTCTTCTCTTCCAGTGCTCTGCTGCTAGGCAACTGCCTGGGCACTATGTGAATCTACACATGACGGCATTTCTTTCTGAAGCAATTAGAACAAATTCAGAACGTTCAGCTGTTTCCTAAGTGCTCATTGTTTTTAATCATGAATCTACTATTGCAGATGTAGGCTAATTTCCCTTTAGCCTGGACTGGGTTTGACAATTCAGTATCTCCAAACTAATACTTTAAGAATTACAGGTACTGGCTTATGATTTCTGTTATGATAGTAAATAAATAAAATCATAAATAATTTTGGACTTTAAAACGTTTCTTATGCTCACCAAGACTGCATTTATTTGATAATAAATAAAGTAAAAACACTAGCATTGTGAAATGTATTTACAATTTAAAATTACTGCTTTTAATTTAATAAAATTTAACATGTAATTTACTTCTTTTTTAGCAGCCATTACTCTAGTCTTCAGTGTCACACGATCCTTCAGAATAATTTTAATATGCTGATTTGGTGACCCAGAAATATTCCTTATTATTATCAACGTTGAAAATGATGGACGCCTGTTTCCACCACTGAATAAAAAAAAGTAATTGTGACTTTTTATCTCTGAATTCTGAAAAAAAGGTCAGAATTGAAAAAACTTGCAATGTATAAATTGTGAGAAATACTCACATTAGAATTGCATGATTTAAACTCGCAATTGCGAGTTATAAAGTCAGAATAGCAAAATATAAACCTACAAATCTGACTTTTTTCCTCTGAATTCTGAGATATAAACGTACAATTGCGAGTTACAGTCAGAAGTCAGAATTGCAAAAAAGTCACAATTCTAAGAAATAAATTCAGAATTGCGTAATATAAACTTACAATTGTAAGTTACAAAGTTAGAATTGTGAGACATAAAGTCACAATTCTGAGAAATAAAGTCATAATTCCAAGAAATAAAGTCACAATTCTGAGAAATAAATTCAGAATTGCATGATATAAACTTACAATTGTGAGTTACTGTCACGGTGAGAAGGAGGAGATCTGGGTCCAAATGCGGGGAAGAAGATTTTAATTAAATAAACACAAATAAACAGAACAAAAGGCCAACACGGCACAACACAACTTGAAACAATACAAAATAAACAGAACTGAAAACACGGTCAAAGATCCAGGGAACACAGAAACAAACCACACAGAAGACAATGCAGCCAGAATGAGCAGTGAGACATGAGAGTTCTTATAGACCAGATAATAGTGAGCAGGTGTGAGTGTAATCAGTGCTAATGACAAGACAGGAGTGAACAATCAGGGAAGTGCAGTGCAAGGGGAACAGCGACCTCAGGTGGCTGAGGGAAACCCCACAGCCCAGATCATGACAGTTACAAAGTCATAATTACGAGACATCAAGTCATAATTTTGAGAAATAAAGTCACAATTCTGAGAAATAAAGTCAGAATTGCAAGATATAAACTGCAAATCTGACTTTTTGTCCTCCAAATTTTGAGATATAAAGTCGCAATTGCAAGTTATAAAGTCAGAATTGGGAGACGTCGCAATTTTGAGAAATAAAGCCAAATTGTGTGATATAAACTTACAAATGTGAATTACAAAGTCAGAAATAAAGTCATAATTCTAAGAAATAAAGTCACAATTCTGAGAAATAAATTCAGAATTGCGTGATATAAACTGAAAATTGTAAGTTACAAAGTCAGAATTGCGAGACATAAAGTCACAATTCTGAGAAATAAAGTCATAATTCCAAGAAATAAAGTCACAATTCTGAGAAATAAATTCAGAATTGCAAGATATAAATTGCAAATCTGACTTTTTGTCCTCCGAATTTTGAGATATGAAGTCATAATTCCAAGAAATAAAGTCACAATTCTGAATCTCAGAATTGCATGATATAAACTTTTTGCGTGATTTAAGACTTTTTGTCCTCCAAATTTTGAGAAGTCTCAATTGCAAGTTATAAAGTCAGAATTGTGAGACATAGTCGCAATTCTAAGAAATAAAGTCGCAATTCTAAGAAATAAACATCAGATGTTGTTGTATTAAAATCTTGTAATAGTATAAATGTCTTCACTGTCACTTTTGGTTGATTTAATGCATCTTTGCTAATTAAAAGTACATTTTTAAGTAAATTAAGTTGTAAATTAACTGAAAATTGTACTCTACTTACAGTTGTTTTTAACATATAGCCATGTCTTAAATCAAGCTGAGTAAGATCTTTGCTTTTTTTCAGAAAAGGTTCAGGAAACCTCAAATCGGTTCATGTACTTTCTTTTTAAACAATGCACAGGTGTGTCAGTTTTCTGCTGTATTTTTACTGTAATTGCAGGAAATGTGGTTTTAGCATGCATGATTCTGAATGCGAAATGACATTTCACAATAATGACGACAATGTATTATTTCTTCTGAGCATCAACCACATCCTGTTTCCTTTTCACTTAGATTAAGCAGAACCCTTGTTGTCTTCTAAGAATGGACAATTCCATTACTCTGCACAAATGAATGACAGAACAGAAACACAGATTTAGCGATTACTCTGCATGTGTGTGCAGGAAGAGTGTTGCCCATTTATGGACCTTCAGAAGCAAAGTGCTGAAGCAGCAAGTGTTAAAATGATTAAATTTGATTTATATGCATAATTTGTTCAAGGGTGGCTGTTACTTCAAAACTGTCAGCCAGTTTCAAGGTAAACAAAGAAAGAAAACTTGATGCTAAAAAACGATTTATTAACAGAATGATTCTTGCTGCTGCTGCTGCTGCTAAAAAGAAAAACCTCTCAATCTGTTTCAGTGATTCCAGCCTTTTCAAACAATGAGAAAATGAAAGTGAGCTTCTCATGACCCTTGACCAAGGCAGTTAACCTTATCCTGAGCGGCATGATGGAAAAACAGCCCACATACACTCCCCATAGTCGGAAACTAATCACATCCACCTCTGTATTCAGATACTGTGTCCTCTTTGACAGTTTTACTGTCTCTTAATGATTAATTGCGATCTAAATCATATTTAGGCAAACAGAAACTGAAATAACTCAGGCCGTAATGCTGTTTAAGAGCATCCCCTTCGCTTTCAATGTAGCACACATCTACATTTACAAATAATGCAAATGATGTCAGTGTGAATCTAATGTGACAGCAGTATGTGAATGTAAATCAACCTATGTTGTAATGCTATAAAACAAAGAGTCTAATTTACAGATGCATAATTTAACATGACTTACCTTTGAATGTTTTCTTGTTTTTCATAACTTAATTGTCATGACTTCATTTCTGTTTCAAGCCAAAAAAAAAAAGGTTTAGCATGTAAAACATAGCAAGTATTGTATGCTCTCTAAAATGTGAACTACGTACGGGTCATTTGAGGTTTTTAAGGATGATTCCTGCAGTCAAATGTAATAATTCAACATCATCTTCACTAGAGGGGTCCAATGCTGTGGCAGCATAATTACTGTTATCAGGGCCTCCTGTCTGGGTCGAGTGAGAAACAAACCCAGGGGTGCACAATCAGCCACAAAACATAGATTCATCTGCAACACACACACATATATCGCTCTCTAGAGTGTGTATCTAGCAAATCATTGGTTAAACATTCACCGCCTGCCTGTTTTTCTTCATCTCATTCCTTTTTCTGAACATCCCAAGGATTCCAGAGCATTATCCTCCTCCATCTTTGAATAACTCTGTGGGATTAACTGTGATAAAACTACAAAGAACTTGAAATGTATTTTCGCTCCTTCTTCTTTCACAAGACTGATGGCTTAATCCATCGTATGAAGCAAGTGAACCCTAAAGATTTTTCTGTCAACATAACACATTCAGGAGAGCCTTGTATTTTTAAGTGGTTTTGCATTAAAATCTGGATCTTGTTTACCAGACCACTTCATTCTGGGGCAGAATAAAGATTCCCATATGAGCAACAGTTTCTATTTATGTGTTTCTATCCAGGAATTCTTTCCCTAATTAATGACCTATCAAAATGAGTTTAAAAACATGCAGGACAGCTAAGTAATATTTTCCTCAGCACTGTGTATTGACTCAGCTGTGGTTCCTCAATTAATGTGAGGCCATCAATGAGAACAGCAGGACGCAGCTGCAAAATTCCACAGCTTTCCATGCCTGCCTTATTTCATCATCTATCAACTTGTTACAACCAAACTGTCTAATTGGCAAACCAATATGTGTGTAATATAACAATGTAGCATAATGTAAATGTATGAATCAATGTTTTAACTGAATTTCACATACACGTATTCATGCATATCACGCAGTATATTCTACAACGGCATTTTAGTGGCATGTAAAAAAAAAAGATTAACAGATTAAAATTGTAATATTTCGAGAATAAATTTGAAATGTTTAGAAAATAAAGTAGAAAATGAGAAGAATTAAGTGGAAATATTTTGAGAATAATCTTGAAATATTTCGACAATAAAGTCAAGATTATGAGAATAAAGTCAAAATGTTTCGAGAATAAAGTCAAAATATTTTGAGAATAAGGTCAAATTTACAAGAATTAATTCGTAGCAATTACGAGATCAAGATCATACGAGATCATAAAACTGACAGATTTTGAAAGCTGAGAGTTATATATTAAAAGTACCAAAAGTACAAAGCTTATTGCTATTATCGGGTGGCTGGTGCACTACAAATAGACCTAATGAATGCAATCGAAGACGTGAAATATTATTTCCAAGCATAGTGTCCCTGCGAGTATAACACATGGTATGATTTCTGCTAATATTCCCACATATATTCAGATAAATTCTGCTGGCCTGGCAACTTCTCCCGGTGCTCTCAATCTGGGCCATTTGCATGTGCAGGCTATACTCTCAAAATATTTTAACTTTAATTGCTATGTTGCTATGATTTAATTCTTGTAATTTTGACTTTATTCTCATAATTTCGACTTGATTCTCTAAACATGTTGACCTTATTCTCGTAATTTCGACTTAAAATTATAAAACATTTAAACTTTTATTCTAATTCTCTTAATTTCGACTTTATTCTCGAAATTTCAACTTTATTCTCAAAACATTTTGACTTTATTCTTGAAATTTCAACTTTATTCTTAAAACATTTTGACTTTATACTTGAAATTTCAAATTTATTCTCGAAACATTTTGACTTCATTCTTGTAATTTCGACTTTATTCTCAAAACATTTCAACTTTTTTCTCTAAACATTTCGACTTAATTCTCTAAACATTTTGACATTATTCTCACAATTTCGACTTTATTCTCTAAACATTTTAACTTTATTCTCGAAATTTTGACTTTGTTCTCTAAACATTTTGACTTCATTCTTGTCATTTCGAATTTGTTCTTGAAATATTACTACTTTAATCTCGTAATCTTTGTTGTTTTTTTTACGTGGCACTAAAGCGCTATCGTAATATTCAGTAATTTCATACCTATTCACTTTTTTTGTAATTTTGTTATGTGCTTTCTTTTAAGTTTTTCATGTAATATTTATATTTTATTTTATTTTATTTGACTTTATTTCAATAAAAACTGCTTGTTTCTGGTTTTAATTCTTAAAGGGAAAGTTAAGATATTTGCAGAGACAGCAATGCAACTGACACGTTCAAGGCTCAGAAAGGCAGTAAGGACATCATTAAAATAGTCCATGTGACATCAGTAATTTTATGAATCTACAAGAATACTTTTTTCAATGGTCTACGGAAGAAATTGTTGTTATTTTTTTTTTCTTTGCGCACAAAAGGTATTCTTGTAGCATTACAACATTAAGGTTGAGCTATTGATGTCACATGGATTATTTTATCAATGTCCTTTCTACCTTTCAGGGCCTTGAACGTGTCAGTTGTGTTGCTGTCAAGGTCAGAAAGCTCTCAGATTTAATCAAAAAATATCTTAATTTGTGTTCCAAAGATGAACAAAGGTTTTACAGATTTGGAAGGATGAGAGTGAGAGTGAGTAATTAATGACAGAATTTTCATTTTTGGGTGAACTATATCTTTAAATCAGGGTTTAGGAGGAAGGGTGGAGTTAGGGCTTGTGAGGGGAGGCTAGAGTCAAAGTCAATATAGGGTCACACATAAATGCTTACAGGGATGTCGGGGAATGCTGATACTGCAAATGTTTCCTCCTCTGAAACGTGCTACAACACCGGTAGAATGGTCACTTTCTCTCTGTAATCACACATTAACACCCTTAATTAGCTAATATTTTCTTACTCAGTCACACAAAAGGTAAAAGAAACCAGAAATGTTAAAAAAAGGAGGAAGAAACCTATAAGATAGCCCTTTTTTCTTTAAACCGTCACCATTTCTGCAGAAATTAGGTCAACAGAAGTGTGATGGAGTGGGGCTGCCTTTGATGCTGTCCTTTAACCCATAAATACTGCATTGGGGGTGGGAGCAGATATAGCTACTTGTGGTGGAGAGGGACGGCTGGAAGCGAGAGGTGAGGATTGATGGCATTTCTCTGTAATGTCTCACTTTTATTGTCCAGGGATACCTGATAAGGGCCAGAGGTTCCCTCCATCCAATAATCAAGTTGTTCCACAGATACCACAGACACCACATCGTCTCATTTGAGCAGGAAGTGAGAAGCTGCCATGGTCAGATCATCTGTGCTCTTACAGGCTGCATCCATTCATCAGAGCTGTCTTCAAATGTCAAAGCTGAGGGAAAGTCAAGAAGCATCTGTTCCAGCTAAGCAACTCACTTAATGCTCATTATGTGCAGGTCTGGTGTTAAAAAAAGAAATATTTTGCTTGTGACGTGATCAAATTCAGCATGAATGCATCAAATAAACATGGTTCAGAAAGTCTCAAATGCTTATTTTCTCTCATTTGAAATGTAAAAATGGGCTTGAGCTGTATCGGGGTAGAGTACAGACAAATGCCTGATTAATCTCAGAGTACTGGCTGGGAAACTAAAAACACACCGCAAGCCAATTGAAACTGTTAATTAGGTCCTAAGAGAAATCTCTTCTAGTGCAAAATCACAGCATACAATTCATACATTTAACAGATAATTAACAATACTGGAATATTTTTGCTGAAGATGTCTGTGAGATTTTGCTTCTCACATTTATTTTTAACCTAGATCATCCACTTCATCATCACAGCTTGAAACATCCAAAGGAATTCACAGGAATGAAACGTTAAAATATAAAAAAAGATCGGCAGATAGCATATAAAAAAGTTAGGCTGATAGGCTGTATTTATTTGACAGTAAAAACAGCAGTATGAAATATTATTCCTGTGATGGCAAAGCTGAATTTTCAGAAGTTATTACTTCAGTCTTCAACATCAAATGATCCTTCAGAAATCATTCTAATATGCTGATTTAGTTCTCCAGAATCATTTGATCAATTTAATGCATCCTTGCTGAATAAAAATATACAGTTCTTGCAAAAAAGAAAAACTAAACCCATACTTGTGTGTAAATATTTAGAAAGTAATAATAAATAAATAAATAAATAAATAAATAAATAGTCTTTAGAATTTTAAATAGTACATAAATATATTGTTGGATGACATACACACCTGTTTTTTCTTTTTTTTTAGTGATAGTTGTTCATGAGTCCCTTGTTTGTCCTGAACAGTTAAATTGCCTACTGTTCTTCAGAAAAATCCTTTAGGTCCCACAAGTTCTTTGCGATTTTTTTTTTTTTTTTGTGTGTGTATTTAAACCCTTTCCAACAATGACTGTGTGATTTTGAGATCCATCTTTTCACACTGAGGAGACAACTGAGGGACTCATATGCAACTATTACAGAAGGTTGAAACGTTCACTGATGCTTCGGAAGAAAAAGCAATGCACTCTTTTATGTACAATATCTTATTCATGTCAGTACTAAATAAAGAAATAACATGTATTTTGTATACATTTTATATAGCGCTTTAATTGTGTATTGCCGTACACCCAAAGTGCTTTACAGTCATATGGGGGATCTCTCCTCAACCACCACCAGTATGCGGCATCCACTTGGATGATGCGATGGCAGCCACAGTACAACGGCGCCAGTGTGCTCACCACACACCAGCTACAGGTGGAGAGGAGAGAGTGATATAGCCAATTCAATGAAATATATATGCTTTTATATAACTATTTATACAACTATAAATAGAGCTATACAGGCACTCACGACTGTGCCGTACTGTGAATATACTCACAGTTGAAGGGTGTTGTTAGGTACAAAGCACAGATGGACTGTCATGATGAGACAGAAAGAATGAGAGAGAGAAGGACAGGTGCACTCTCTGCAGGAAGTCATGGAGGTCCACAGTGTGAGTGTGAAGTCCCACTGCAACAGAATAAACATCACTCTGTAAAGATGAAACTCTCACAGTCAGTGTCCGCTGTTGAGTAATACCAAACCCACCCTTTCATCCTCACCCTTTCATCGTAGGTTACGTTGACACATGGGTTAGAGAAGTCCCTCGCTCCATCTCTCTGCCACTGTCTCAGTCTCAAAAAAAGAAGAAGCTTTAAACAACAAAAACTGAAAGCTCTAGATCCTTACAAAACACTCAGAAGCTCAAAGTAAATCTTTCATGCTCGAAAATTAGGTTAAATGAAGATTTTTTTTATATGAATGTAAACAAGATAACATTTAGTTTATTAATTATTATTAATTATTATCTGTGTAAAGCAATATTTAATATTATTAGTATTAACCACCCAGCCATATTTGAATGATAAATAAAACCGACAAGTAAATAAAATAAGTTATCAAAATCTTGAAAAAATAAGCAGTATTCCCGTCTCTCAAACGCTGGGGGCGTGTCTGCTGGCTGCACCGAAACCACGCCCACTCGTGGGAAAGTTGCCGCCTCTCCCAACTGTCAAATCCCACTACAAACTGAATAGATGACTGAGCTGTTTTGTAAATGATCACAACCAGGTAATATGCATTTACGTGATTAAGGCACAGCTTGCTAGCAAATGCAGAATTTTTTGGGATATAATGATGTCATTTACCATACTGTAGGTTCGCAGACCAACGGCCGTGCAGGACTGTGGCATTTCGAATATTCAGTGATTACTATGGTGATTTACATAGATCTATGGGTAAATGACGTCAAGTGGACCGCTGCAAAATGGTGGACGGCTTATGTATAAAGGCCCATAGAAACAGTCGCTAATGAGGCATCTACGTATATATATCTATGGCCTATTCATGTCTCTGTAAAGCAATATTTAATGTGTTCTAAGTTTGTTACACCACAAAAAAAAAATGTTATTAACCACCCAGTCAAATTTAAATGATAAAAAACGGCAAGTAAATAAGTGCGCTAAATCTTGAAAAAACAACAACAAGCTTTTAAACGCTGGAGGCGTGTCCGCGGTCAGCGCCGAAACCACGCCCACTCGCGGGAAAGTTGCAGCACCTCTCCCAACTGTCAAATTCCACTACAATGTAAATAGATGACCAAACTGTTTTGTAAATGATCGCAACCAAGTAATATGCATTTACGCAACAAAGGCAAAGCTTCCTAGCAAATGAAGATCTTTTTTTTTTTTTTAGATATAAATGTAAACAAGTTAACATTTAGCCTAATGTCTGCATGAAGCAATATTTAAAGGTGCAGTGTGTAATATTTAAGATTATCTCTAGACAGAAATGCAATATCATATACATAACTATGTTTTCAGGGGTGAATAAAGACCTTACTTAATTAACCATTATGTTTTTATTACCTTACAATTACCAGTTTATATCTACATACACCGCGGGTCCCCCCACATGGAAGCCGCCGTTATGTTTCTACTGTAGCCCTGAACGGACAAACTGCTCTACAGATCGCGTTTCATCACTGCTGTTCTTGGGAAAAAACACTGACACAATGATGAACATGTAACTGCAATATTCACAATAACATCGTTTTATTGAATTATCAAGTAAATATAATTCTCTTATTTACGTTTTAAAAGAAACTTCATTATTCTTTGCTGTCTGAAACGACGACATCTTAATCGCGTGTCGGTTGCCGTAGTTTCTGTAAAGGGAGGGGTGAGCGGTGGACGGAGCCGTTGGTTGCAATCAGGTTGCAATTCAAAACTTAACCGCTAGATGCCGCAAAAATCTACACACTGCACCTTTAATGTGTTCAGATTTTGTTACACTGCAGAAATATGTAATAAACCACCCAGCCAAATTTGTATGATAAAAAAACGCCAAGTAAATAAAATAAGTTTTCAAAATCTTGAAAAAATATGCAGCTTTCTCTGCCATCAAACGCTAGGGGCATCCGCTGTCGACGAAACCACGCCCCCTCGCCAAAAAGTTCCCGCCTTTCCCAAATGTCAAATCCCGATTCAACCTGAATAGACAATCAAGCTGTTTTGTGAATGACCGCAACCAGGTAATATGCTTGAAGTGAGGAAGGCATAGCTTGCTAGCAAACTGTAGGCTGTTGTAACTAACAGTAATGACAGTTACTCTCCATTGAGAGGGCAAACCACTGACATAGTTCATAGTCTTTGTAACTGTTTTCAGCAATACATTTCTAACATTTATAATGTGTTTAGAAACAATTCTCTGAACTTTAATATTTAAAATCATCTAAGCAGACAGGAAAACAGGTAATGCAGCTTTTAATGAACATAATACATTCTACAATCCTATAAAATACAAAGCAGTTTCTTAAATGTTCTCATTTTGCAGGACATCTTGCTATTTTATGCAAATTTAAAGTGCACAAACCTTCTATGCTTTATTAAGAATGATATTTCTTTGTCCAGCAAGGAGACATACAAGCACACAGCTGTTTAATAGGCCACAAAATGAAACCACTTACTATTTATATTTATGGCACTTAACGCTAATAACCCATTTAAGTGTTTACAATGCAGGAGCTGCAGTACCTGTAAACTTAAAAGGGAATTGAAAGTGCACTATTTTTCCCCACTCAGAAGCCCTCAAAAAAGATTAATTGAGGTCTAAAAATGGCTGCTGTGTGCGACCGTGTGGGTGATTGGCTTGGTAAACAAGCCTTTTTTCAAAGTAGGACAGTTTCATCATTTGGAAAAAAGACAGGGTTCTATTTAAAACGCTAGTCATTTTTGAGGACATCGCTTCAGATAATTTAAACAAATAAGCTGTACAAAACAAAGTATATTATTAGACAGAATGATCATTATGTTCCAGCTACATTCACAATGCCAGAACATTTTCACCCAAATGACCAGTTTCCATAAAGGTATAAAGTAGATTCATGGCTGCTTTCAAGAGTATTTTTATTTTCGTAAGCCAAATTGAAGATGTCAGGCAATGCACAGAGGCTTGGCTTCCCACACACTGTGAGGGGAGATTAAATTTTGATTAATTTCTCACAGCTAGAGGTGGCGGCTATGGGCTAGCTTGATGAGCAGTGTTAGTCTTACTGTGATCCATGGCACAAGGGAGGTCACTAAAGCTTCTCTCGGATTTAGTTTGAGCCGGTCAACCCACAGTTCTTAAACAGTATCTTCAAGTTGTGCATAATGGCTGCTTTATAAGATGAAACATTTTCAGTAATGTGATTTTAACTGTTGCCTATTTGAGAAATGTATCATTTTTATTCTATCTATATTCTTAGGTGATAATTGGGTGTTGATTACCAATTTTCTGGAACTGACACAGATCTAGCGTAGAGAGATGGTGGAACAAGAATAGTCTGCAACACCTTCAGTAAGTCAAGCATTTTTCCCTAATATAGTCTAAAAAAACACAACATGATGCAGTTTTCTGTAAGTTGCTTAGGCGCAAAAATCAGTTTGAATAGGCATGACAATATTCACATAAAACACTGTGGTGCATGTCAGATTTCTTTTCGGAAGCATGCAGAATGGATTAGGGCAGATGCTATCATGGTTAATTTGCCATCAATATTCAGTCGCTTCACACTGAAGACTTTTTTTTACACCTCTGAGAGGCTACAAGGTGTTTTTTGCAGCTCTTTGCCTGCAGGGAGTTGACCTTGTCAGTGATATTTCTGTCTAAGTGCCTGGAGGCATCTCACAGACGCCACTGCCAGTTTTGGCAGGTAGAGAAATGGCGGGTTGCCGCAGAAACAGGACCGCCGGGAGGGGACACACAGCAGATTCCTGCAGACTGAATTTCAGCACGTCTGCAGAATAAAAGATTGACTGTAAAGAGCAACTGCAGCCATCGCTGTAGAATACTGGTCTTTTAATACTGATCTGATCATCTGATTCAAATATGCTTCCGATGATTCAATTAATTACATTCAGTGATTACCTAATTAAAGTATAAGTTCCCTTGCAGAATAAAAATTTCCTGATAATTTACTCACCTCCAGATATTCTTTCTGTCTTCAGGTGAAAAGAAATGTAGTTTTTTGAGGAAAACATTCCAGGATTTTTCTCCATATAGTGGACTTGAATGGTGGCCAATGTGTTAAAGGTGCAAATTGGCATTTCAATGCAGCTTCAAAGGGCTCTACATGATCCCAGATGAGGAACAAGGGTCTTATCTAGCGAAACGCTGTCATTTAAAAAAAAAAAAAATTACAATGTAAATACTTTTTAACCACAAATGCTTGCCTTGCACTATTCACACATTATGTAATCATGTTGGAAAGGTCACGTACGGTTAGTTCTTCATCTGTGTTCTTCAGTTCAAAAAGGTAGTAGGGCGAAAAACTCAAATTTTCTCCTCCAACTTCGAAATTGTTCAACATCATTTTCAGGTCAGGCTGGTGCAAGACAAGCATTTGTGGTTAAAAAGTATACAAATGTTGTTTTATGATTGTTTTAAGAAAATGACTGATCGTTCCGCTCGATAAGACCCTGATTCTTAGGCTGGGATTGTGTAGAGCCCTTTCAAGCTGCATTGAAACTGCAGTTTGGACCTTCAACCCATTAGCTCTCATTGAAGTCCACTATATATAGAAAAATCCTGGAATGTTTTCCTCAAAAATCTTTTTTTTTTTTTTTTGTGACAAAAGGCAGAAAGACATGAACATCTTGGATGACACTGGGGTGAGTAAATGATCAGGAAATTTTTTTCCTGATAATTTCAAATGTTTCAAATGTTGACAACATCCACTGCAGGATGGACACTCTTTTAATATTTACAAAAGCCAATATCCTTCCACCTTAAAATATATAAACCACCTTTTATAAACTTAAAGCAGTGGCAACAATCTACACTCAACAGAGAACACTTGCTGGTAGCTCCACCTCAGGCAAATAGCTATCTTCATTTATGAGCCAATTTACTTAAGAGATCCCAGCAGACAGCAGGCTGGGTACAATAAATGGAGATGTTCTAATGGAAAAATCTAGTTGGAGGAGCATGAAAGGTCATTTAATTCATTCCAGCTCCAGTGAACCATCTCTTATGCTCCTTAACCAACAGCTGTGACTGCGATGACCTATCTCTATGGCTATTACCATGATGGGAATGCAGATACAATGCATTTTATCCACACACCTCATTCGTAATGCAATGCTTGAGATATCTTCATCGTAATTAGATATTATGTGATATTATAGAAGTATACTTTGATTATTAACACAATCACAGCAGAGGAGATTAGTAAATTAGAGAATTGGTAACCAACATGATTTCAATACAAAAGTGGTCATCTGAATTCGTTCAGCTAATATTCAAAACACAGCCAATATAATGCTCCACTTGTGTCTCTTCAAATTGGCCTTTTAAAAACAAAATCGATGCAGTTGTGTCAGATCAATAAGGGATTCCCTGGGGAGATTTCACAGCCTCAGCTGTTTTAGAAACATCTTCCCCTTTTGTCAACACTGAGGAGCAGCAGTCTGGATGACCTGTCAATTAGATGTTTTCTGTCTAGACCTGATGATAGTCCACATTGAAGCAAAGCCTTTGGGTTAACACTTACACTGAAACAAATATGGTGTGTGGGTTTTACTTTAAAATCATTTCCAGTCAGAAACTGCTGGTACCAAGGCACATTCTCGTAGCTTCATATGGTTAAACCACTTATATCACAAGGACTATTTTAACAATGCCCTTACTACCTTTTTGGGCTTTGAACGTGGAAGTACCGTTTCTGTTTATGCAAGCTCTCGAATTTCATCTAAAATATCTTAATTTGTGTTCCGAAGATGAACAAAGGTCTTAGGAGTTTGGAGTGACATGAGGGTGAGTAATTATTGACAGAATTTTCATTTTTGCGAAAACTATCCCTTTAAGTCTATTGCATTGCATTACATCCTGTCAGTATGAGAGCACTTGGCATGAAGTCAGGGGTAGCTGACAGAAAGCAATTAAATACCTGAACAGCCCAAGGAGGAACCTCCTCCAGTTTAATTCTTTGGCAAATCCTTAGCTCTGTGTGTGGGTGATTCTTAATTATTCCTCAGAGTCCTTTTCACCTGGCTCACCCCACTGAGTCTCTAGCAATCTTTCAGTCTTGGCCCATGAAAGTGGTATAGGTTAGGTCCCTGAAGTGGGAAAAGAGCTTCATTAGAAAGACGCAATTTTCTCTCGGAGATGAAATGAACTGGTAATTGCTGATAAAAGTTTCTTTGGCCACAAGGAAATTATGAGAAACTGTAAGAGCAGTATAGCCTCTTTTATACCTGATAGTTGAATTAATCCATTTAAATAATTGTATAATCTTACCAGTATATCATTTTAAAGTTTTCACTAAGAAAAAAACATCTATTACAGTGTGTATGAAACAATTGTCTATGCAAAAAGACAGCAGGCTAACATTAATAAGTCAGATGAGGTCAATTTCACAACAGTCGATACTTAAAACACAACATGGAGCAGTTGGAAGAGATGTCAAAGTAGAACTGGTTTCACTTGCCCGGAAGAGGGGTTTTTATAGGCAAATTTAGATAATGAATATTAGGAAATATTATCGCTTGGCCGCATGAATGAACAACCAGAATCAAGCAGCCTTTTCCAGAGACCATTGTAATAAGGTATTCTATCAAACTAATGTTTTGTAGAGAGTTCATTCATGCTCAAATGTGATCCTTGGAACCAAAGATGAGAGTCTTATTTCACTGATTTAAGACATTTCCAGAAAATGCCTTCTTAGTCAGAGAATACAGATAAAAGATGGGATTTCCCATCCACATAATTATATTCATTAGTATATAAAACTGATTGCATCAGTTCCTAGTCTCTAGGCCAGATTTATGACTTTTTTTCACATTCAAACATTCACTTTCTAAGGCTTATTAATTTTCATTTTAATTCCAGTAATTTTCGCATTTTTCTGATCCGAGATTTCATGTTTTCTTAAAATTCTGTATATGAAACAAAGACATTTTAGCTATGAGCAGATTATTAAGACAAACCAATAGGAGGATTCTCCCAGACAAAGACAGATATTAAAATTAATGGATGCAGTCATAATTTCCCATTGGAAGGCTACTGAATGGCAAATAGGCAATCAAGCAGCAGACATGAGCGATGGTTCAGAGGCTCAATATACCCCTTTAATGTTGTTTTGGGGAATTCTTTGGATTCATGACCCTCCGTTGGCAATTCAGATAGTGATGCCTGTGAATGTTTGATATTAGCAAGAGACCTAGCATTTGGCTGATTAAAACCAAGCTGAACACTCTGGGCTAAATGTGCCAGTGGAGACTGGTTAATTATCCACATTACGCCTAATCACAACCTTCTTTGGTTTTGGTTCATTTACTCTTTTCTTCTGTGATTTTCTGGCTCTATACTGCAACATGTGGCCAGAAACTTTGCACATAAAATACCAATAAAGTAAAATATTTTTATTAACATAAATCACTCACTCACACACACACACACACACACACACACACACACACACACACACACACACACACACACACACACATGTTGGGTTTACATGTTTTATGGGGACATTCCATAGGCGTAATGGTTTTTATACTGTACAAACTGTATTTTCTATCGCCCTACACCTACCCTACACCTAAACCTAGCCCTCACAGGAGATTGTGCATACTTTTACTTCCTAAAAAAACTCATTGTGCATGATTTATAAGCCTGTTTCCTCATGGGGACCTGAGAAATGTCCCCACAAGGTCAATATCTACTGGTATTCCTATCCTTGTGGGGACATTTGGTCCCCACAACGTGATGAATACCAGGTACACACACACACACACACACACACACACACACACACACACACACATTGGGTTTCCATGTGTAACAGGAGCATTCCATGGTTTTTATACTGTGCAAACTGTATTCTCTACCCCCTTACACTAACCCCACACCTAAACCTACCCTTCACAGGAAACGTTCTACATTTTTAGATTTTCGAAAAACTTAATTTTGTATGGTTTATATGCTTGTTTCCTCATGGGGACCAAAAATGTCCCCACAAGGACAACGATTTTGGATATCGCCATTTTTCTGGGGACTTTTTGTCCTAATAACGTAGGGTATACCTGAACCACACACACACAGACAAAAAACCTGTGATTAAATAATTTATTAAAATTTCAGATAATTTAATGGGTGCTTTGATGGATAATTTGCCCTTGAGGGTTTGGTGGCAATAACTGAAGGTAGAAAGAAGACAGACTTTAATCATACTTTTTGTAATTGCATTCTTTGACCCTATCGTTGTTAAGGATTTGTAATAGAGATCTTTTGTATTATGCTGTGCTTTACTTCACTAACACTAGCACATTAAGACCAAAATAAGTCACTGATTTACTAAAATGAAAAGGGGGACAAAAGACAGAATAGGAAATCAGAATAATGACACTCGACTTGAAAATCATTGTATAAAAAATATCTGAACAAAACTGTATTTTATTTTCGTTTGCGCTGTAATATGCAACATATTTTGCATGTGTAAATTACAACAAAATTAAGTGATTAACAGATTCTACCCAATTAAAAAAGAAGAATCTGAGTAATTAAAAAAGCATTTTCTACTAACTAATTATGTAACATTCACATTTCTATTGCTGGTTTACAATTCTTTAATCTGCAAAGTTAACTTCTAAATCAAAAAATTACTTTTGAGAAAATCCAAAATGTTCAAATTATAGTTGATACAACATTACAGAACAATTGCTAACGTTTTTCAATAGACAGTGTATCAAGTCTAAACTCACCTTGTCAGCTTACACTGGAGTCCAAAGACAAAATTGTTAATATATTTCAGTGCACAACAGTTAAACTGTCTTACGAAAGAGAGAAAGAAACAATGCATTCTCTATGAATACTGCCAAAGACGTATCAATATCGGATCAGATACAGTGCTACAGCATCAATCGACCCAAAGTCAGTCCTTGACATTATCTATGCTGTGCTATCAAAATATAATGAACAAAAAAGAAAAAGCACAGCTACTAACATGTCTCGGAAGCTAAACAAAGCTGCCATATTGAAAGTCAAAGAAGAGGAAAAGGCAATACACTCTACGAAAAAGTCAGAGATATCAGTCTGAATAGTCGCTTGCAGTAAAGCAAAGCAGAAAAAAGGAAATCCAAGTCTTTTACGCACAAATAAGCAAAGATGTGTCTTTGTGCTCTAAAGAAGAAAAAATGTCTGGTAAGGTTCACCACATGTAGTAACTTCTTGTTGTGTCCACCTGCGTCGGCTTACTGTCTGAAGAACCATCCTTGTCTTTTTCACTGTCTGCCTCCCACAAGTTAATAAGTGGAGGATACAGTTCATTGAGAGGGATGGAGGAGGTTTTCTGCATGTACTTCTTTAAGGAGTGGTGGTAGTTCTTCCTCTTCCATCTCTTTGCAATGTACACCGTGATTGAGCCCAGGCTGATGATGGCCAGTATAGTGCCCATGACTGCCGCCAGAGCCGTATTGGTGCCTTGCTCAGAGATCTCCACCGCAAATGTAGCGTGCTTGGTCGTGACATTAACGCATGACTTCTGGGTCTGCTGGTGGATATTGGAAACAGAGAGACAGACCTCATACTCAGTGGCTGGCTGAAGGTGTGTGAGGTTGTACTCATGAACATCTACAGGAACTTTAGCCGTATAGGTGATGTGAGGGTTGTCTATTTTCATGGTGGCGGACGACCACTTCAGATTGGACGTCATGACGTTGGAGTTCACTTTCCAGGATACTAAAATAGAATGGGACTCTGTGTGTTTCACATAGATCTTCATAAGCTGGGTGCTATCCAGAAGCGTCCCATTTACTCGAATGGCAGTCACCCGAGTGTCGGCTCCTTCTGTATTCTGAGCCACACAGGTGTAATGCCCAGAGTCATCCACCTGAATGTGGGAGATGTGAAGAGTTCCTGCACTGTTGAGTTGGTATTTCTCAGATACAGTATCCAGCATGACTTTGTTACCAGATGGGGTTACCCAGTATATTTCCGGTTCAGGTTCAGCCATAGCACGACAGTCAAGGTCTACCGTCATCCCGATGTCTAGGTTGAGGTGATTGGGGAACGTGTCGTGAGAGATCATCGGCAGACACTGGCCTGAAGACTCGTGAGAAAGTACGTCTCTCACACGCTGACCTCTAACCTCAAGTGGCATAGCGCAGAACATGGAAAGAGGCTCCATAAATCGAATGGTTGTCTTGTTTGAGCTCATCCATTGAATTACACAGTCACAGCGCAGCGGGTTGCTGTGGATACTGATCTCCCTCAGGTTGGGTAGAGACTCCGCTGTTGCTTGGTAGAGCGAGTTTAGAGCATTGTTATTGAGCATTAGACTCTCTAGTGATGGCAAGTCGCGGAATGCTAAACGGCTCACAAAAGAAAACTTGGGGTTGTTGGTGGCTTCGAGTTTGGTCAGCTCTGGGAGGTTATCCAGGGCAAAGCGATCAATGGACACGAGTTCTCCCATGTTGTTGATGCCAAGTTCTTTCAGCCTTAGCATGTTCTTAAAGTCGCCTTCTTGAATTTTATGTATTGGATTCTTGTTCAAATCCAGGAATTTTAGGTTTGGAAGCTTCTGCAGGGCAGTCTGCGGCACACGGACTAGTTTATTATCATAGAAGGAGAGACTCTCAAGGTTGTCTAGTCCAACAAATGCATTGCCTGGGATATCAGTGAGCTCCATTCCTGCCAGGACTAGGCTTCTCAAATTGGTAAGAGGTTTGAAGTTCAAATCCAGAATGCCGACCACAGGATTTTCGCCAATCATCAGGATCTCCAGGTTGGGGGTTGATTCAAACCAGCGACTGTCGATGGTCTTGAGTCTGTTGGAGTTCAGATGGAGTCTCAGAAGGTTACGCAATCCGGCGAAGGCATTGGGTGCGATGAAGCTGATCTGATTGTGATTAATGTACAGCTCTTGTAGATTGGTAAGGTCCTGCAAGCTAAAGTCAGGCATCTCGACTATTTGGTTTTCCTCCAGGTGAAGCGTCGTGAGTTGTGACATATTGGTCAGGCCGATATCCCGAATGTTGCTGAAGTTGTTCTGGGACAGGTCGAGTTCTGTGAGATTCAGTAGCTGCTCCAGTTCCTCACTAGTTCTGGCAATGTAGTTACTTTGCAGAAGCAACACCTGCGTGTCAGCGGAGAGGTTCCCGGGGATGCGTGTAAGGTGAAGGTCGTTGCAATCAACGGTAGTGGCTTCTCTGTAGGTGGACTGGGGTGTGAACCAAGGCCGGATCTCGCACACACAAAGCTGCGGACATTCTGTACTCTGAACTGAAGAGAGGCCAAGTAAAGCCAGAAGCAGGAAGAAACAAATCTGGCCCTGCACAACAAAAAACAAAGTCCCTCTTGCCATTCTGACTGTAAGTGTTTATCCTCTCAGATCTGAGCTGGATTTCCTATAGCGTCAAAAAGATGGTGAGGTGAGATTCTCATTCAATAGAAGTGTTGCAGAATAGCCCTTTTATCCCTCTGAAAGCTTGAACAGCGGAGTCAAAGAGCTTCCGATAGATTTAAAAGGGTGGAGCTCCCGTGGGCTCATATAAGTTTGAAACTTCCTCACAGCATGAACCTTGGAATGGAGAGTTGGCCTAGAAAAAGACAAACAGAGAAAAGCTTGTTATAATAATCAACGGAAAAATTCCTTTAGAACAAAAATTGTTATATAAGCATATTCTAATAAACATGTAAGATATATGAAATGAAAGCAGAAAGTGTTGATTAAAACAATGAAGAAATCACAGTATTTAATTATTTTTTAGGTAAAATATCCAAAAACATTTTTGATTTTCTTTTCTGAAAAAATCTGTAATTTCATTATGAAAACAACTATTTTACTTGTTTACCACTATACAGTTAAAACCAAAAATTATTCAGACACCATCTATTTTATTTTATTATTATTTTTTTTTTACATTTCTTCTTACTAGTGGGTGCAGGACAATATAGTTAATGTCAGTAAGGAAAGAAAAACTAAGTAAACTGTGACATATTATACCCAAAAATTACACTTTGAGCATTTTTTTAATTGCTAATGCAACCTTTTTACACCTGAACAAAATTAAGCATTGCTTGGTAACTGGTAAACAAAGTATTGATAGTTGTGTAAATATTGTCATACTAACAGTTGCCTGAATTTTGGTTGATTGTAATCCATTACATACCTTTCAATCAAAGTTATCTGACATTATTAAGACGAATTTGTTCTGACAGTTTAATGAGTTCTTTTCATATTTTATTACCATTTTCTAAACTACAGCGAATAAGCTGTGATAATATGAGAAATGTTGAGGGTCTCTGAATAAATTTTGGTTTGACTGTAAATGTTAAACTATGAAGAGAAGATTTATCTTGACTAACCACATAAAATGACTAAATGAGCTAAGCATTGTCCAGAAGAAATATGAAACTTCTCATAAGTAGGTAAGCTTGAGAAATAATTGGTCACATTACAGTTACAAATACCTGTATTAAGTTCCATAATTGCTAGATATTCACCTTCCAACATGTATAGGAATATAAAGATAATGTGAAAACCAGAGGTGCAGGCTTTTGTTTACTGCAATCTGACAAGCCTAAAGAGGTGGATCAAAGAGGAAAGAAATGGTGACCGAAAAGGAAGGAAATATTATTCCTCAGGTGATCAAACACAAACACAATTGCTATTGTACAAAGACCGAACATTAGTGAGGTGTAAAAATGACTCTGTACATTTATTCATAGTCTTTCCTGTCGATATTACCATATCCTGATTCAAAATGGTTTTCCATTTAGGTTAAATACTATAGTATTACCTCTCTTTGAGGGAGTTATATAAAATAAACTACACTAAAATAAGATATTATGCAAATGTGAACCATATCAAATCAGGTAATCTTGACTTGATTCCACATACTCGGTAGGAAATATGTGTTGTCCTAGATTACTGTGGATAATTTAACACTAGAAGGGCTTTTGAAGTTTGGAATGAAACAACCAAGCATATTAAGCATTCATCGCAAGCAAAAAGGTGGCATGTTATTGTGTCTTTGACAGAGCAGTGAACGGGGCATCTGCTATCCCATATGGTGCTAATGCTGACTCAATCACACAAACAGCCAGCCAGAGAGATTTAGTCCATGCCAAATACCACCTACATTAAGAACAGATACTCCTCCACAAAAGTTGCTCAGCCTTGTTAATGTTTCTTAACGGCAAGATTCAAAACAACTGAGCTGCGCTTATCCTTAAAACATAAGATTTAAAGAACCAAGATCTGAAAAATTCCACCCACATGATATGTAGACCACATATGCCAGCAATATGTTCACATCAGAGCTTTGGAGTCTCTCGTGAAGTCGAATCCACCAACAAATACAAGCTTGGACAGCTTGAACAATTTTGTGTCTCATACTACCAAGAAAATGAATGGAGGAAACATGGTACAGCTGGTGTAAATGAGTCCTTTAATGTGAGAGTGGAAATCAATAAGAGGCCTGATCTCCCCCCTGTGGCCAAAGGAGCATCAGGGCAATTTAGAATGAGAGCTGACTGTAACTGCCAGTATCAGCAATTCTCATAAAAGAGCGCAGTACACAGATGGGACCTGGCCTGTGTTATCAAAGTTATCAGCGCCATCCTTTAAGTATTTCGTAATGCGATACAGAATGACACCTCACACTGAAAATGGCACTAAACTACTAAGATGAGAGCCAAATCAACAAAATCAACTATCAGCGGGAGAATTTTAGTCCATTTATCTTGCAGGTTTGAACAAGAATAATGAAACAGTGAAAATATATATTATCTAATTATCTCGGTTGTAATACAATATATCACACAATGACGTGTGAAATATCTTAATAAGGTAATTAAGATGAAAGATTAAACTTATCTGTAAAATTTTAAGAAGGGCAGATGAATGAAATGAAAGAAAAATAGAAGGACTAAAGTGTTCCATCATTTCCAGGAATAGCAACTAATTAAGTAATTTTTTACCAGAACATGATTCTTGCTTTCCACGACACTCAATTTTCTTTATGTCTTAAAGGGACAGTTCACCTAAAATAAAAAACCTGTCATCATTTTAACCCACCAAACCTGTGACTCAGTGGATCCAACTGATTTTTTACTTGCATTGGGGTGGATAAAGATGACAGATTTTTTTTTTTTACTTTTGTGTTTTGTTATTTCAGTAAACAATGGATCAAATGCACCCCATATATCCTGCAATGAATTATGTTTCATTTTTATCAATATTGAGGTCAATCTCAGATTGAGCACTTAATAGCAGTATTTACCAAAGTGGAGGCCAAAACCTTTCCAGTAAGTAGGATAAAGCAATCCAGAGATCACAATTTCATTTAAGACTGTATATTGGGGCTTAAAATTAAGCCACAATTTCAGCTCTGTTTTTAGGTTAAAGGGTTAGTTCACCCAAAAAAAAATTAAATTCTGTCATTAATTGCTCACCCTCAAGACCTTAAACTTCAGAACAAAAATTAAGATATCTTAAGCCTAATCCCATGACAAAAATGTACATATGGGAACGTTTCACAAGACGCAAAATACATACCGCCATGTATGTTTCGTGACATATTCAATGTAAAATGTCTACTGAGTGGCACTAAAATAGTGTTCATTTTTTTCCCCAGAACAGAAAAAAGGTACATATGGTACATTTTATGTAACCTCAGTTCTGACCTGAAAATTGAGTGGCGCTATAACTGTAATGCTCCGTGACATTTTAAAATAAAAAACCATCTGCACTACACCTTAACCTACTCTATAGTATGAATGAAAGCAAATATGACGTAAAAACGCAATCGCAAGCATGCCGTTTTAGCTTGTTTTTCAATCTGCCATCTTTCAGCTCTTTCATCATGAGTTATGTTTTTCACAGAATTCATACCCAAGGATTCTGCATCCTAAGTCCAATTCCGTGCCAGCTGAGCTACTGAACAAGCTTGTTACGTCTGGAAAGCGAAACATATGGAGCTGTGATCATAACTGTGATTACAGCGATTACAAGTTCTCACTGTTTTACTGCCTCTAGTGTTTATTTATGTTGGAAACAACGGTGATGTGTACTTATTGGTAAGCATTTCGCATCTTGTTAAAAAGTTTCCACTGGTACGTTTTAATCTTTAAATGAGGTTGGATGTTTTTGATGAAATCCGAGAGCTTTCTGTCCTTGTATAGACAGCAAGGCCACTGACACATTCAAGTCACAAAAAGTTAGTAAGAACATTGATAAAATAGTTCATGTGACATTAGTGGTTTAACCTTAATTTTATGAAATTATGAAAATTATGAGAATACTTTTTTTTAACAAAACAAAAATGAAATGACATGAGTTTGAGCAATTAATGATAATGATAAGTTCAGAGAAATGACTTTAATTTTATTGTCTTTTGTGAGCATTCTATTGATGTTTTGGCAGCAAAGTTACTAAACAAAACTAATATTGATGCAGAGTGTTTTGGAATTCAAATAAGTCTAAAAAGGCTTTATATTTGTTCTTTAAAGTATTTTCTTCTAAGTAATTAGAATATTGGTCATTATAATATGATGATTAAAAATGAAAACCTCATTAGAAGGTTGATACAAACAAAGAATTACTCACATTTCAATTGTGGTATTTGGTAAAAGCCGTGCTCAGGCTGCAATTATAAATGGAAGAAATGTGATGTAACAAAACAAACATATTTCTCACAGTCCCATTTGCCTAAGGACCACACAAATAGGACACCCTGATGATCCTCATAAATATTCCATCTTTCTAAGTAAACAGGATCTGAATCCAGATCTGCAGGCAAATGAATGGCTATTTATGCCATTCCAACCTCATTAGGTGAACTTCTGCAACCAGCTTGCTTCCTGTTGCCCAGCCCATCATCCTGAACTTCCCCTAGTCTTAGATAACAAATGACAACTGTGAAATTCAACGGAAGCCTATTCGAAACACCTGCCATTTCAGATCACCGACAGATGCAGAGTGAAGACACGTCTGATCTATGGGTCACAGTACTGCCAGTGTCTGGCAAAGTATTATTTCTTTGAGGAAAATGTGCACTTGAAGCCTGCAAGATTATTTGAAGTGTACACTAAAAGCTAAACCAAGATTCGAGTATGATCCTGAGTAGCTCTTGATTTAGATGCCCCTAATTTTAAAAACTTAAAGGGATAGTTCACACAAAAATGAAAATTCTGTCATTAATTACTCACCCTCATGTCATTCCAAAACCGTAAGACCTTTGTTCGTCTTTGGAACACAAATTAAGATATTTTTGATAAAATCCGAGAGTTCTCTGACCCTCCAAAGACAGCATGGGTCCTACCATGGTCAAGGCACAGAAACGTAGTCAAGATGTCGTTAAAATAGTTCATGTGACATCAGTGGCTTAACCGTAATTTTACGAAGCTATGAGAATACTTTTTGTTTTCTCTGCCTCACCCTACTGCCATTTTGGAGAGTATCACGACACTTAGAAAAAAGCGCAATTATGTGTCAACTCTCTGAAATGGCGCTAGGGTGACGCAGAGGAGAAAAAAATTGTTGAATAAAGTTGTTATTTTGGGTTTTGCACACAGAAAATATTCTTGTAGCTTCATAAAATTACGGTTGAGCCACTGATGTCACATGAACTATTTTAAAGACATCCTTACTACATTTCTGTGCCTTGACCGTGGTAGGACCCATGCTGTCTATGAAGGGTCAGAGAGCTCTCGGATTTTATCAAAAATATCCTAATTTGTGTTCTTGGTACCTTTCCGGACCTCGACTGTGGTAGAACCCTTGCTGTCTATGTAGGGACAAAAAGCTCTTAGATTTATTCAAAAATATCTTAATTTGTGCTCTGAAGATGAACAAAGGTCTTACAGGTTTGGAACAGTATGAAGGTGAGTAATTAATGACAGAATTTTAATTTTTGGATGAACTAATTCTTTGAGTGATTACAAACATACAAATCTCTCAATGAAATTTCCAAAATGGCTGTAAAAACAAACCCTAAAGATATTTAGACAATGAAAAAACTTTAACTATCTACTAAATAAGCAGCCTCACTTGAGCACAGTAGAGTGCCATTTTTAAGTCTTACAGAAAATCAATATTTTAACTACTACCAATAACACTAATGGGTTTATGCTCGTATAGGAAACAAGGGTATTTAGATTGGTACACAAGCCTGAGCTAATTGCAAGGATCCACACAAACATTAGAACACGTCATTTGTTGTTTGTGATTTGAGTCAGTGATTATTCAAGCCACTTATGAATAGCAACAGAAAAAAATAAAACTGTTGTTGCTACAGATATGAAGAGGGCTGATTGTGTTGATCTGTTTCTCACAGCCTACAGGACTTAAAATATCCTGAAAATACATTTCCAGGAAACTGTATTTGCTTTTCTGAGCCTCTATATGCACACAACATTCTGTGAAGGCAGAGGAAACACTGGAAATACATTCCCAGCATACAATACGAAGTCCAAATAAACAAGAGGAGAAACCCAAAAGGCCTGTTAAAATGGCTTACAACGTCATCTTTGAAAAATGACCATCTCGTCTCGAACTCCAGTCTTTTCTCTGCTAATCTCCTTGAGGGGCTTACTTCCTAAAAACCTTCGCAGAAAGTGAGTGAGAAATTAATGGTAATTAATTTTATTCTTGGATCAAAAAGGCGTTGCAAAGGGCCAAGAGAGCAGATCTTTTCACATCCAGCATTCAAGACCGTCTACGCTTGCCAACTCTTAATCTGAGGGGTATTATTAATTGCATGGTGAATCATAGCTTTGCCCAGGGTTGAACTGTGGGGTAATGGCATGGGTGGTAGAGTGCCAGAGAGATGGGGACTACTGCGAATAGCATAAAAACATTGATTGCCGATCAAATGGAGTCCTCTGTGTCACTGCACAAGGATGAGCGCTGAGAAGTAAATGCACGGGAAGCCCCAAAGGTCCCATTTCAGGTCTTTTTAGCACTGTGTGTTTCAAACCATTTGCACTTGTAAACATCACTGAGTGGATTCCAGAATTTGTATTATCTAAAATCCTCAATATATAAAATCCTTAAATAGCCTACAGAATCATAAACAAGTTGAATCTTCCAGAAAAGATCCATGGTGTAAGATTTACCCTAATATATGAAAGAAAGTTATTAATTTGGTTAAAAATGTTGCATCCTTGGAACTGAGAAAGTTCGTTTCTAGCTAATAAGCTTAAAATCTCTACAATACAAATGCTGTTTAAAATAAATATCTAATTACATAATTTTAAAATTGCATTATGTTCATAAAATTAAATTAGGTGATTTATGGATTTACAAAACAGAACTATGAAAATGCTTGCATTTATAAAAACAGTAAGACAGTAACATGTATATATATATATATTTTTTATATTTTTTTCAGATCTTTTGCCACAGTGATTTCTTAACCAAATTATTATAATTAGTCAAACAGCTGCTTGGTCTATTCCACTCTTTATCTCGGTGACCAAAACAAAAGCCAGACTTATTCTTTTCACCACTATAACACTGACCACTGTTGCTTCCAATCCAAACAGACTGATAAATTCAAAATGTCATGCACATTTATAGGAAAAAACACTTAAAATGCCTCTTACAGCTTCAGACCACCATACAACCTTCTTTGATGTCTAATATCACGGTAACCCACTAGTGTTTTGGATGGACAAAAGCTTTTTAAGTGTAGTAGAACTGATATAGTAATATTTCAATAATTGTATAAACTACCCTGTGACCCTGGACCACAAAACCAGTCATAATGGTCAAATTATGACTGGTGAAAATGAGATTTATATCATCTGAAAGCTAAATAAATTTATTGATGTATGGTTTGTTAGGATAGGACAATATTAGGCTGAGATACAACTATTTGAAAATCTGGAATCTAAGGGTGCAAAAAAAAAATGTTTATATAAATCAAAATATTGAGAAAATCGCCTTAAGTTCTTAGCAATGCAAATTACTAATCAAAAATTAAGCTTAGATATTTACGGTAGGAAATTTACCAAATATCTTCACAGAACATGATCTTTTCTTTAATATCCTAATGATTTTTTGGCATAAAAGAAACATTTATAATTTTGACCCATACATTGTATTGCTACAAATACACAGTTGCTACTTTAGACATCAATTTTAAACAATGCAGTATTGTTTAAAAAGACTACAAGAGCTATATTATTGTTTAAAACAATGCTGATAGAACCGTTTTTATTACACTGTTACCTATGTTATAATGTTCTTATTTATTCTACAAAATGTTCTTTGTTATATATTATAAATGATCATTTCTAATAAACAAAGTATAGGAGGGTAAAAAAACGGGGTAAAAAGTTGTACCTTTTTCCACGGATCTTTAAAAGATGTAACCACCTGCAGGCTACACTATTGTCTTCATCAACATATGCCCGACATTTTCTTTACGTTGTTGTTGCTCATGAGGACGCTTCTCTTCAAATGTCAGAAAACAACTTCTGCAACAGACGCAACAGCTGCAACAAGGGGTGGCGTCCCCAGGGACAATACAAACCCCCCTCCTCAGTCCTCATTATACATCCTTCCCTGACTAAAAGACGTCTTCCCGTGTTTATTGTCTTTCCTAGAGAAGTTGTGGCGTCTTATTTCGAATGAGTAAGCAACGAAACATCTGCTGGAGTGCCTGGACATTGAGATGCAAATCACATTTCTGCATCGCCAACCAGACCCCATACGCGCGCCTGCGGTAAGCCAGGAATAAGGGGATCTGATCAAAGTTTGGGATCGATTTCCGCCACAATTACAGCGTAAAATCACTCTCAGGAGGTTAAATATAACACACGAGTGACTGTGAAGAATTTAATTAACGCGAACGGCATAATCAAGTAGAATTAGTAGTAAAACTGATACGGCAATCAAATGCTTCACGCACGCTGTTTTATCATTGAATACATTCACGTTTGATATAAATCTTTAGAAAGTCGCCCGTTTACCATTCCCATCACATTCTGCTTAGTCCTTATACACACACACACACACACACACACACACACATATACATTGTAGCATTATCTTTTACCTGCCTATTGTTCTGAGAAATACAACATAGATTGTGTAAACTCATAAACAAACCATAAATTATAAAAAATCAAACACGTTTTGCCCTTGAACATCTCAAGCGCAACAGCCGATGCGCCCTTGCTATTAAATGCAGTAAATCACGCCGTATGGCAGGCTATTTGAACATTATTCCTTAAAACTCACTTTTATATTTAGTACTTATTTTTATATTTTAGCACTGTTTTTTTTTTGTTCTAATTACTAGTAAGTTATCCAAAGTTGAATAGTAGCCTATAATTTTTTTCTATACATAGTACTTGTTTCTTTGCTACTAGACAGCTATCCACAGTAACAAGTAACTAATCCAGTGTTTGTTGTAGTTTGCAAAACTTTGCAACTTAATTCGATGCATGAACTATTTTCTATTAGGAAAAATAACTATTAGGAAAGTTGTATCTTATAATGAATAAGTAGCCTACTAGTAGCTAACAACTGCTAGTGAAACTGAAGAAAATAACAGTCAATACTAAATAGCTTCATAATTAAAAAAAAAACTAAAATACTAATTACTTATTGTAGTATTATTTAAAAATAAGTATTTTTTTTAAAGTATTAATATGAAAAACAGTAGATTAAGGAATAAATGCAAATGCGGCTTGCCATACATCTAATCCATAGAAGAGAAGCCTAAAAAAGCAACATAGCATCTATTTTCAGTTTACATGAAGGAAACATTTTTGGGTGACTAACTTTAAAACCACAGCTCATTCTTACAAACAAAGGTTTTGCAAGTAGCTTCGGTTTTTATTTCAAATAAAAACAGTTGCGCATGATGGAACCTGTTTAGTTGCCTGTGGTTCTGGTTTAACATGCACAGATGCATGTGCGTGCATAAAGAGAATAGTTAGGAATATGGATGCTTCACTATCTATCTGAACATACCTCTTTGGTTTGCCAGTCTACACGTCCCGAATGGCATTGAAGTCCTCCCTCCGCGCTGACTGCTTGATGCACTTACAGTATCTAGATACAGTAACTATGTCCTTGCGAATGAGCACTGAAAGAAAATCCATAGATAATATAAACCATCACGACGCTCGTAAGTTCCGTGAATGAACTGCTTTACAGCGGCATCGTTTCGTTACATCCACTCCGCGAAAATGCATGTGCAACCTTCGCCAAGCGCATGGTCAGGTCTTGCATGGATCCTTGCAACGGGAATCCGCTGACTGGCTCCCATCCGCCGTGTCTCCGTGTTACTGTGGAGCCCGTGCTGCGTCGCCAAGGAAAATATGATGACAGCACCTGGCGCTGTCCAGGCGAGTCAGCTGATTCCCGAGCAGGCGATTGGTTGCTAGCCGGTGGCTGTCACTCGATTCCCAAGCAGAGCACCATCTGTTCAGGGATTGTTGTGATGCGAACAAAGGCGGGCGCTGGGGGAGCGCGGTGGGGATAACGCGGGGCGTGGAAGCTGAAATGCTAAGGAGCTGATATTCTCTTATGAGAACGTCTTCAACTGACTCCCTCCTCCTCTTTGACGTAGTGATGGAGGACTCTGCATGGTGTCCCACTCACCAAAGATTTACAATGAGACAATGTCCCTTTGTTCCATGCCTCACTTTGCGGAAAGTTTTTCCTAATCCATCCATCCTTGTGCATTGTCTAGGTTACAAATTTTCAGACGAAATTTCCTGTTTTAAAACAAAGAATACATTTAATATCTTATAAACTGAAAACATTTAAAAATGGCAATTAAATTCATTTGTGTGTGTGTGTGTGTGTGTGTGTGTGTGTGTGTGTGTGTGTGTGTATGGGGAATAGGTGTTATGAAACTTTTTGCTCTACATAATATGCCAAAAATACCTAAATAAATATTTTTTCAAAAATCTCAGGAGACCTGTGGTGGATGAAAACATATTTCAGAGCTAATTTATTCGCCTGTTAATTAGTCTACTCAAATAAAGCACACACTTGATAAGAGGAAAAAAACATCTTGCAGTAAAAGGCGAATCATTTCCAATTTACTTTTGAAAGATTTACAGTTGAAGTCAAAAGTTTACATACACTTGCAGAAGAGGGAGCTTACAAAATGCATATTTTTTATTTAGTACTGACCTGAATAAGACATTTCTTAGTTGAATTTATAAAAATGACCTTTTTTTTTTTTTTTTTTTTGTGATAGTTCACGAGTCCTTTTTTTATCCTGAATACTTAAACTGCCCACAGTTCTTCAGAAAAATCCTTAAGGTCTCACAAATTCTTTGGTTTTTCAGCATTTTCCAACAATGCAAATTTCTAACAATGACTATATGATTTTGAGACCTTGCTATAACAAATGTATTGCTCATTGTTAGTTAATGCATTAACTAATGGGACCTTAATGTAAAGTGTTAACAAAAATGCTACAACCTAATTTTCAAAGGCATGTCTGATTGAACATCATCTGATCTCTACTGTATTTAGATACCACAATTACCCAGAGAGTCAATGAGTTTAAACCAGTGGATGGATGCGTAGGTGTCTTTTCTGAGTCACCTTCACATCTAAGTGTAGAACGGGAGGCAAGCGGAGAATACAGCTTCTGCATTGCCTCCCCCATGGTATGCTTTATCCCCATTGAGAGATACAGACAGATGGAGTGCTGTCAGTGTTTGTGTGTGTGTGTGTGTGTGTGTGTGTGGGTGCAGATAAAACAGGGAAACTTTTTGAGGTCACCACTGCCCTGAAGGCCTTAGCTGGCAGGTATAGAAACGCTATATAGGAGCATTTGCATTGTGATAAGATGGTGAAGATCAAACATGTGCACCCACATGACTAAACCTTTATCTTAGAACAGTTTAGGAAAAAAGTACCATGAATAATCTAGGAATAAATAGAAAAACAACACCTTTTATGTGGTAACCGAATGAGCGTGACTATTAGGTTACACCAACAAACAAATTTTAAGAGTCAGTTTAGGTAGAAATAGCTGCTAAGACCTTAAATAAAAAAAATAGACACAACTGAGATTTAACAGTCTTCCTTCAACTTCAGAAATATTTAGATCACATGCATTAATTGAAGATATTGATTTATTCAAATAGACGAACAGTAAAGAGAATCAGATATGTCTTCTTCAGAGGATTCCCAGGGAGGTTCAATCAGTTAATTCATGAATATCTACCTCTTAAAACATCAGTTTGCATTTTTATAATTCCATTCCATTTCATTACAAAAAGTGCCATCTATAGAATGACTTTTATAGTTTTTCCTTCTGCTAAATGATTCATATATCATTTTTTTTTAAATTATGATGTAATATGGAAAACGTATAATTTTAATGCAACATAGATGCTAAAATAACTTAATAAATATTTCCTTCTCTTTGGATAAAATCAGGAATATCTGAATCAGTACTGCTGGCATTATAGAACGGCCACCGTCTCATTCAGACTGACACAGAGGTTAACAGAAGTTAAACCAGAGCCTGGGGTTAGTCTAGCTATCAACCACAGTGAGTTTTAAAATCATGTATTTGTTGTGAGAGGGTTTACAGAAGCACTGAGTCAGACGTGACCTGTGGATATAGGGTGCTGGCAGAGGTCAGTCAGTCAATAAGGCCACATTAAAGTCTTGGTGTTCTGTAGAGGTGAGAGACGTGAGAGACATGAGGACATGGTGCTGTTCAGCAAACTGTTTTTTTTAGACGGTACATGCATTCAGTGCAACAGTTACAAGAGAATCAACAATCAGCTTTTCTGTTTAGATTTGAGTGGTTTACCCTTGTCCCAGATCCAGACTTTTAATCCTAAATATTTAAATATATTATACATATTATATATTTTTGTAACAAGAATGTTCTAAATAAAAAGTAAAATCTAAATATAAAACCATTTAAATATTTGAGTAAAACTAAAGACTACGTTTTCGAGTTATCACGAAACAGTTTCAGCACCAATAAATTTGGTGTTTGTGAGATGAAATACGAAACCATGAGGAATTAGTCAAACAAAATTACATTTGTTGGTTCAGAAATTCAGAAAGAAGCACCCATAGTTAAACAGACATCCAAATGCCTCTTAAAGGATTAGTTCACTTCCAGAATGAAAATTTCCTGATAATTTACTCACCCCAACGTCAAAGATGTTTATGTCTTTCTTTCTTCAGTCACAAAGAAATTACGTTTTTTTTTTTTTTTTGAGAAAAACATTCCAGGATTTTTCTCCAAATAGTGGACTTCAATGGGTTGAAGATCCAAATTGCAGTTTCAGTACAGCTTCAAAAGGCTCTACATGATCCCAGCCGAGGAATAAGGGTCTTATCTAGCAAAACGATCCTTCTTTTTGTAAAAAAAATAAATAAATAAAAATGACCTCACGCATTAAGTAGTCACGTTGGAAAGATCACACATGGCGTAGGCAGAAGTACCAACCCAGTGTTTACAAAGTGAACGTGCAAAGAAAGTCAAATGCCCTTTACCAAAAAGGTTAAACAACAACAGACAATTTTGAAGTTGGGAGAGAAAATTTTTCGCCCTACCCTACCTTTTTGAACCAGGGTACACAGACGAAGAACTAACCATGTGTGACTTTCACAAAGTAATTATGTAATGCTTAAAGTCGTAGATGCGCATCTCAAATCTAGCACAAAACAAGCATTTGTGGTTAAAAAGTATACAACTTTTTTTTTGTTTAATAGAAAATGACTGATCGTTTTGCTAGATGAGATCCTTATTCCTCAGCTGGGATCCTGTAGAGCCCTTTGAAGCTACATTGAAACTGCAATTTTTCTCAAAAACCTTAATTACTTTTCCACTGAAGAAAGAAAGACATTAACATCTTGGATGACATGGGGTGAGTAAATTATCAGTTAATTTTTATTCTGGAAGTGAACTAATCCTTTAATATGCGCCTTTGCAGACCAAGCGGCAACCTCCCGCTCTCTCTATTGAAACCAACACGGAAGTGACTTAAACTGCAATTCATCGACTGGCCGCTAGAGACTGGTTGCAAAAGGGTGTCAGTCCCATTGACTCCCCATGTTAAAATGCCCAATATTACAGCAGAAAAAAGTAAGTTTACAGCCTGGTTCAAAAAATGGTCTTGGTCTATATAGCTAGTTTTGCCCTTCATGGCAACTGTGAGAGGGGTGAAATTTTTTTTTATAACTCATCCGTTTAAGTTATATTAAGCCTTAAGCTTCAGCATAATTAAGGGCGTGGCCACTTGACTGACAGGGGGATTGCCGCTGTTGTTACCACTGTCGCGCTAGGCGGGCGTAGTTTCAGCAACCACCTCCACCCACGTCCCGCCTTTTTGCCCATTTTTGATTATCCGAGAGTGACGTGCGGTGACGCGATTCCAAGATGGCGATGGCCGAATCCCGCACACTATGAGCTTCAAAATAGCACTTCAGAATCCTACAGGTGACGTCACGGACACTACGTCCATATTTTTTACAGTCTGTGTTGCGGACTGAGGTTGTATACTGCAAGTTCCAAATATTTCCCCAGAAAACACTGCTACAATTAAGCAGCTACTGCAGTGCGGGTTTGTAAAGTTCATTGCTGAAGGGTTTACATACCTCTAAATGGGAGTGAGTAAGGAAATAATAGGCTTAGTGTGAATCTGTGTAAATATGTGAACTCATTTTGTGCATCCCTAATCAAATGATCAGCTTTTAAAATCTCACACTTACCTAAACACACACACATGATACATGATCCAAAGCAGACAGCCCCCCATTGTACTGTAATTCACAGTTTCACAGTAACATCAAAGCTTTAATGTCAATACACAAGCACACACATTTATACACAAAAGAATTTAAATAGCTCATTACATATGCATTCTACCGTAAACAAGAACAATTTTCTCCACGGCATTCTCATCTCTCCATCCCACTCCAAGACCTCCTCCATAATGCATTGCTTCTCCTCACAAAACCTCTTAGACTCTACATACAGAGAATCATCACCACTATCTAGTCTCCAAACCCAGACTCTGCCTGCTGTGGTTTAACCTGAATTAAGATCTCATCTTATTTTAAGCATAAGCTTAAAATAAAAAGAATAATGACCTTATTTTATTACATTTTAGTTTTATAGACACAGGGAATGTGTTTGCTCAAGAACCAGTGAAGGAACAGATTAAATCCAAAGCATGAGAGCACCAGCTGTATTGCTCTTTCTCATGGGTGGGAGGTGAAAAAAAAATCACGGTGGTCTCTCCTCTACAAGGTTATGGTGATTGATTGTAGTTGTTTCTTTTCACTCAGGGAATAAACTATGATTGAGTTATTGTTTAATAACACCTAAAAATATATCTGTGCCCAAATTACATTTGGAAATATGATAAACAGTTGCCAAAAACAGAGAGAAAGTAACTAACTAAGACAAAAGTGATAGAATGAACCATGGTACTCTTTCAAGAAGCTTGAAGGACTTTGTAAATACTGTGGTAAGAGAAAAATATTGTATGGTATATATCAAAGTGGTAAACCATGGTATTGTGTCTAATGAATCTCTCAGAGATGGATGAGAGTGTCTTCATATGTGCCCCTCCTCCAAAAAAACAAAGAGAGAGACTTGAGGGGAAAATCTCTTGTCTTGGGGTCACAATGGTGACCATGTTTTGGGTCAGGGTTATGACCTCTTGCACAGAGAATGGATAAGAATAAGAAAAAGGCTGGGGGATCCTTTGAGGGCAAGAAATTCTCTCACATGCAGCAGAGAGAGCTCATTCCTGCACAGCAACGGTTGCCAGGCAGATTGGATGCCTTGATAGTTTCTCTCTTGATGGCAGAATCTAATCCCCTATAGCAAAGCCTGTTCACATGTCAGCTCACTCTTGCTCTCCCTCAGTCTCCGCTTTATATGAACTGCAGTCAGACTGCAATTTCCCCCTATTAGAAACAGAATTATGCTTCCTACTTTCTTAAAGATCAAGGTTCATAATCATGAAAAGTACAAAATGAATTAGTAGAACTGGTGCAATGCAGAGCCACAAATCACATGCACATACTTATTGCTATTGTTCATCCACTCAGGAAAATGCAATAACAAAACACTTGAAGCCTGATGAACACAAGCAGAAATGTTTTGCATTTGTAGATTTAGTAGAATAAAAAAGTAATTGGACGAATTGGCAAAGAACAATGTTTAAAGTCTTGTTTTTCAGAAGCAAATAGTTTCATGTATTAAAATCTACTGAACTGAATATACTTTTAATCAAGATTTTTTTTTTGTAGCAATCGCATTTTGTTTTAATGTGCTTTAATGGATGCAAAAAGCTAACATTTTGGAGAGAGACTCCCATATACTCACCCATTTAAAATTTAAAGCTGAACTATGCAATATGCAATATTCTCAAAGAACCATCAACTAAAACCTCCTCCTCTCTCAGAGGACACAGTGTCTTTTGCCACATCACGTCAAAAAGGCGATTCACTTAGCCCGCATTTTTAATATTAAGCAGCTCTGCCTGGTAACCACAATATAGGCATATAAACATAAATATAACAAGTTGTTTATATATATAATTAGATGCTATTTTAAGTTTAGATGCTATTTACACAAAGTGCAAATAGTGATAAATGTTACTTACACTAAGTGCAAATAGCAATAGACTATTTACACTAAGTGAAAATAACAGTCTTTTTTAGCTAAATGTTTTTTTACACTAAGTGCAAATAGCGATTCTATTTACACTATGTAAATGCAGTGTAATGTAAAATGTCTTTTTTTTCGCAATTGCGAGTTTATATCGTGCCATTCTGACTTTTTTCCTCAGAACTGTTAGATATAAACACAATTGTGAGTTATAAAGTCTCAATTTTGAGGGGGAAAAAAGACTGATATGTTCTCAAGAGTTGCGAGTTTATATCTCACAATTCCCCCAATTGCGTGTTATAAAGTCAAAATTGCGAATTGAGTTTATATCTTACATTTTGACTTTACTTCTGACAATTTGCAATTCTGACTTTATAGCTTACAATTGCAAGTTTATATCATGCAATTCTGAGAAAAAAAGTCAGATTTGAGAGTTTAAATCTCGCAGTTCTGACTTAATTTCTCAGAATTGCGAGTTTATATTGAAAAATTCTCGGAATTACGTGTAATAAAGTTGTGAGATATTAACTAAATTCCGAGAACAAAAGTCAATTGCAAGATATAAACTTTCCGAGTTCTGACCAATTCTGAGTTTATATCTCACAATTTTGACTTTATAACTTACAAATGTGAGTTTATATCAAGCAAATTCTAACTTCATTTCTCAGAATTGCAAGTTTATATCTTAAAATTCTGAGAAAAACTTCAGAATTGCGTGTTTGTATCATGCAATTCTGAGGAAAGAGCTCAATGCTGTGTAAACTCGCAATTGCGAGATGTAAACTCGCTTTGGGACAATAAAGCCCTCCCTACACCTAACCCTAACCTTAACCGATAAACACCCAAGAGGCACATTACTTTCCACTTTTTAATTTCCTTTTCCTTGATTATTTTATTTTAAAAAAGGTCTTTTTGATGTAATATGTGATGTGAAAAGGGAGAATAACGTGTCGGGTTGATCACATAAAAAAAAAAAAAAGATTACTATGCATTTACTACCTACACTACTGGAGCTTATCCATAATGGGCATTTTTTGCAGTAGGCAGAGTTAGTATAAATGGTGTTGAATGCAACCATTTAATATAGATGTACATATTTTTTTTTTAAGTGTATTTTATACCTCTTTCTACTTTTAAAGAATGTTTTATAAAGCTGTATATTCGATGTAAGGTAACTTCTGTCTCTGAGTACACTGAAGGAGAGTCCTTACTATTCAGGTCAAAGTGAATATTTCATAGAATGTTCTAGGAACTCTGGGGTTGTGAGCAGGTCAGCTCCTAGTGAGATTTAAGTATCTTTTGAGAATGGTGTTATTTTTTTCAAATGAGGAGCATCTTATGCACAGGGATAAAATTTGCAGATAAGCATGAATATGTAAATTGAACATATATTTAGAAATCATGCCAGATACGTATACCTGCAGTATTTGCATTCGTTACCTGTTCTTTTTCCGCTCTAAATCTGAGACAGTTTATCCCTCAGGATTTCAGGACCATGGATAGTGGTAATATAATCATTTTCCGAAGAGCTCTGAACTACTGTGAGCCTGAAAGAGAGCAAGAAAAAAGAATCAGAAGTGAAAAAGTCAACCATTCCTACAAACTTTGTCTCTTATCATATAGGATTTTCAAATCAGATTGTGTGCCACTTTCAACCACTGATCCCCCACCACCAGGGAAAACAAAACTGATGTGCAAACATGAGGTTAATCTGTATAATCCAAAGAAGTGAGAGATTATATTCAGATAGAGGCTAACATTTCAGCTTTTAACTAGGGGACCTTTGTTCATCTCAGCATCAAAAATAAGTCTTCGCCATTCAACACAATAATATATAAGAAAAATAATATCAGGAAGAGTTGCGATGGATAAAAAACTATTAATACTATTGACAAAGTACACATACACACACTCAATATATAATAAATAATATTTTTATTATACAAATCAATTAACACATTAGTAGGACAATTAGGATTATTAGGACATCTGTACAAAATGCTTTTCTCCATTAATTAAATAAACAGTCTGTCCATGGATTAGAAAAAGGATAAACCCAGATCAAGTCTGCTGGAAAACTTCAGGAACTCTTTATTGACTTGGATCTGGCATGGCAGGCAGAAGAGAGTACACTGCCAGTTTATAAACTGTGTACTATTCCCTATTCAAATTTGATCAAATTGGGGATAAATGTTTTACAGTACAGCTTAAGCCACTCAGAAATGTTAATAGTGCATGTTTGTGGTGCACTTGATGCTCACTTTTGGCAGCAAGGACAATGTACCTTTGCTACAAAATAGAAAAACTTCAAACTTATTTATTGATTTACTTACTACCCTTGTATAGCCAGCAACCATTACCTTTCAAAGCACATTATGAAATCAATTAAACCCTTAAGTGTTGTTTTGTCATTTCAAGATATATTGAACAAACAATATGCCCATGGCAGTTGCGTAAGACATTGAACTGATCCTATTCAAATGCCATCGCGGTTTTATATTTTGGGTCAAAAACCTAAAATGTGAAAGCAGCTCAGTAATTTGATGTTAATGAGGAAACATTTAGAGAGTTAAAGGCTTAATATTGACTTTTTCCTCCTGCTTTTTTAACACAATATGGAATTAAATTATCACAGAGATTGTGATCCAGACAATCCTTTATCTTGAATTCCTCACATTACTGCTGCTTCTCACTGTGCCTGGTGTTTGTTAATACAATAGAGTGCTAAAATTGGGAACACAGTGTCTTTCAGCAGATATGGGACGCTTTGTCGCAATGCTATTGCAGTTTAGAGATTCCAATTATTTATTTATTTTCTCCAGTGGAGCGCTGTTAACTAGGCCACAAATGAAGAGTGAAAGGTTGGTAAAACTATGTTAAATTATTACTCGTAAATTTCAGGTAATATTCACAAAGAGAAGCTACTCAGCAAAGACAAAGCAGCTAACCATAAGATCAAAAAGGGATTTGGGGAATTACTATGTCACGTAACAGATGGTATTCTCTAGTCTCGGCTTGGGTTACACAAAAGGTCTGATATAATTTTAAGCAACATTTCCTTATGCTTTTAATACACAAACATATATCAGTGATGAATATGGCTGCTATGTTTTTTTAAATGCCATCAAGATGTCTTGTTTCTAAAAATATATAGACATATGGGCATCGCTTTGCTATTGTTTGCACACGCTCCCTAGTTAAAGATGATTCAAACTCGACTACATGCACACTGTGGATTACACCTGCTAGTCTGAGGCAGAAAGAATCAGGGAACAATAGTACTCTTTAAACTCTCTAGACTGCCATTCAGTGTGCGTGAATTCAGCACGCATTCACTCCGCACAGCTGATTGGCATTTCAGACAGAAGGAGCTTAAAGTTGGACCACATGGGGCTTATAAACACTACACCAAACTACCAGCCAATGTTAAAACCCCCCACTGCAAAGAGCTTAAGATACTTATAATGGTGGCCCGTACGACAGTGCCGTGATTGGCTTCTTCTCAACTTTTAAGTTCATAATCCATTTTGCCTCCTGTGAAATCTTGATTAAGTGCCATCTGCGATCACTATCTCAATATGACTTGAATCCTCCTCGTTTGGCTTTTAGTCATCTTCACTGATTTATATATATTACATGATTATTTAAACACAGTGCTATTGTGGTTTTTAAAATATCATACAAGCACAATCTTCATTCAGAGCCATTTTATGACCCGGCTTTATACAAATGTGACATTTGCTGTCCGCTGTGAGACTCCTCTGGGATGCTTATCAGTGTAATACATGAAAGAGGACAAAACCGTAGACATATCAGATGAGTAAATTAAATTTGCAGACAGACGCAAGCTCCCCCTGAGAGCTGTAAACGATAGGAGCATAAATCTCAGGCACTTTGTTAGCTCTATTTGTGGGTGGATAACAGACTCCAATTGGAGACTCTCACTCTAGTAATTCTGATTGTGCCGAATAAATATCAATCTGTTTATTCGTGCCTGTTCGGGAAAAAAAAAAAACTGTCTTACTCCTAAACAAATTTTCTCGTACAATCTTTTCAATATTATGACTGGACCTCACTATAGATGTTAGGATGTTGTTAATATGGATCTTCAAATATGCACAAAATATCAGTAAATAGACTAAATGTAAGCCTGTTAAAAAGTGTACATCACAGCACTGGTTTCTAGGTTTTTTTTTTTTTCCCCATGAATTATAAACAAAAAATGGCTTGGAGTTCAGTAAGGAGGTCAACTGTGAACTAAAGTGAAAGAGCCACTGAGCCAATGCACATTTCTTAATGTTATACTTAAAATGTATTTTGCTATTTCTATTAATAAGGATTGTATGATCTCTGTATAATTTAAGTTTTTAAATGCAAGATATTTAAAGTGTACCTGAAGTTTACTAATAGTTCCAAATATACTTAAGTATATCTTTAGTAGGACTTAAGCAGTACTTCCACACAAAGTGCATTAAACACAACAACAGCTGTTCCAATTTAGCTTTCTAGACTTTAAGCACAGTTGAGGTCAAAAGTTTACATACACCTTGTAGAATCTCCAAAATAAGAGGCATCATACAAAATGCATGTTTATTTTATATACTGACCTGAATACCTTTGAATAAGGTAATTTTTATAACTATTATTTTCTCTTGTGGACTGTATGTAAATGTCTTTTTATGTGAAATATCTTATTCAGGTCAGTACTAAATAAAAAATAACATGCATTTCGTATGATCCCTCTTATTTTGGTAAAATAAGTAACATTGTGCAGATTCTGCAAGGTGTATGTAAACTTCTGACATCAACTGTATACCAGTTTTGTATACCAAAAGTACAATTGCATAGTATTTTTATTAAGCATATAAATATGTAAATATTTTTGTAGTGTTTAGTACAAAATAAATGTATTTCACATATTTTAGAATTTTATTTTTCCACTAAGGATAGCAGTTAAAAATAACTTTATGAAACTACTTGAGTCATTTGTTACACTGTCATGATATCTGATAAAACTTAACTGGGATGCACATAAAGTGATACTTGACTTAAAATTGTCACAAATTGTTATTTATATTTATATATTAACTTATGCATCACATTTTAATCATTTCAGTCATGAGTCCTTTTTTATTGTGCTTTACAAAGTGACTTAAATTTTATAATGTGTACCTCTGAAACAAAGAAGACAAAGCTTTCCTTCATAATTGCTTAAATGCACAAACGTATAGCTACCCAGCAAAGGCTGGGAAAGTTGTCTCATTGCTGTTGTTTTCTGCACGAGAGTCATTTTGTAGAAGCACACTGGCCGCCTCTTATTCACACGCCTGTGTTTGTTTACACACTGCAGTCGGAGCAGATGGAGCATCGTCATCCATATTCATCGACCTAAGCACTGTCACCTTGACCCTGACGCCAGGCTCTTGCCCTACTCTCTGTGAGGGTTCAATAGAGCCACTCACGGCTGCTGCACAACCCCAGAGCAAGCCCATTATAGCAGAGGCTGGGAAAGACGGAGACGAAGCCTCTTCCTGGCACCCCCACGCCCCAAATCTGCATTCCGAAACTCACGTTCTCAAGGAACGCTGTTGAGAATGGAACATCTGCCCATTAATGGGGGTTTCCTAAGTTGATGGATGAAGGAAGGCAAAAGCATACAATAGTTTGACACAAGGGAGAGCTCAATGGAGAGCTTGGTGGTTCATCTCAAGGTCTTGATCAGCATAATCAACAAGAAAACCTGGGATGAAGAGTTTGTGAGAGAAGAGAGGCAACAGCGGTCCCACAGCTTATGATTTGGAACGAGGAACATTTATTTGGATGTCACCGAAGCTACGCCAAAACAGGCACTGATAACCCTAAAGTACCTCTGAGAACAACAGATGCCTTTATGCAGATGAATACTGGAGTTTGATGGAGAAAAAGTGCTCTGGTTGTAGTGAATTACAACAGTTTAATTCAAATATGCCTCTTTGTTTTGCACTGCTGGGTTTTGTAGGGATGACAGAGGAATTTACTCCCAGAATCTGCAGTAAAATATCCTTTACAATGAGACAATTAACCTCTCAGATTATAGAAGTAAGGGGAAGATGACCTATGATGTTCCTGCCAAAATGAATAAATGTGAAGCTATAAACTAAGACAAGTCCATGCTAATTTGCATCAAGTGTATATAATGAAAGCCATAAATCATTGAGCACATAAAACACACCCATAAGAACCGAGATGACACTGGTTAGGAAGGTTGCATGAACCAAAAATTATTCACAGACAGCAGGAAAAGTACAGTTTCCTCCTTTAATGTCCTGTCCAGTTGCTTCTAACCAGGCCAGACCTGCCTAATTAAGTCCAGGACTAAACCCTGGAGATCACACACTGCGTAGCGTCAAGGGAGAGGGCTAAAGCATTTATTAGTAAACCAGGAGGTTTCAGACTTTGCTGCAGTATGAACCCCAGGTTTGTATATCCTATGCGTGCTACAGGAAACACATTAGTCACAGTGACTATGAGGTCCCCTCGAGGGAGGCGTCATCTTAATGAACTGTCATGTGAAAGGGTGTCTCTCCTTCCCGTGCCATAAATACGTCTTTCGCTGTTTCTGCACCACGGATTGCTTGCCTGTGGGTGCTCGTGAATAGGGCACGGGGAGCACGGTGTCATTGTTACATGCGACATAAAATGAAGTGGATGAACCTGCTTGGATGGCGCAGAGGACATAACCTTGAAAACTGGCATGTTAAGTGGAGAAATGAGAGCTTAAACAGAAGCCAAAAAAGTTTCAGTAGTTTCCCCACAGAGGAATGCACTGGATAAAGCAATGAGCTGTGGTTTCTTCATAAAAGGAGTCTGAGTTATGGACTTTGCGCTGGTATCTAAAACAAATCTGTGAAAGAGGAAAGGCAACTTTAACAAGAATAAATACATACATGATTTCATACAGTAAAATTACAATCTTAAGTAACACAAGTATATTTGTAGCAAGAACCAAAAATACATTGTATGGGTCAAAATGATCTTTTCTTTTATGCTAAAAATCATTAGGATATTAAGTAAAGATCATGTTCCATGAAGATATATAATAAACGTAATTTTTAAACATAATTTTTGATTAGTAATATGCATTGCTAAGAACTTCAATAGAACAACTTTACAGGTGATAAACCCTCAGATTCCAGATTTTCATATAGTTGTATCTTAAAATATTGTCCTATCCCAACAAACCAAACATCAATGGAAAGCTTATTTATTCAGCTTTCAGATTATATAAATGATAGTTTTTTTGTTTCAGAATTCTTTAACCCTTTCATTGGTGAGTTTAAAATATTCTAGCGGACCCCCCAGAGTGAGTTTTTTTTAAGCGACCGTTATTTTAGAACGTTCACCCTTATTGTTTCCATGGCGACGCGTCAAGCTTGTCACGTGACACAACACAGACACAATAACACTGTATGACAGATAGATTTCGTTTTTCCTTTTTTATTCAGAATACTCACACACTTGCTTATCATGCCATGAACTATCTGATATTCCGATTCACAAATATGTGTGAATTAGTGTGTTTCGTCGTTTAAAACCTTATATAAATGATCGTAATCTGTAATGTGAGATGGGTGCCGCCATGTTTGTTCGCGCTGTCATTCAGAGAGACCTGTCAGCCAGATTTCATGCACGTAAATTCATCCATTTCTGCTGAAATACATGAAAGTAAGTGGCTGGTGAACTGGAAGAGGAATAGAGGGAACTTTTTGGATACTTAGACTATGTGTATGTGATATGAATAAAACACATCGGCAAATTATATTTGAATAGACTGCTGTTTGCTGCTTCCATATACATATGTGTGTATTTTACAAACTCTAAATGTCTTGTTTTACTAATACTTATGTGTATTTAAATGTCTGAAACCTAAAATAAGCGTTATGTGGTTAAAAACACTGCATAGTTGTGATTATAGGACAAGCGCAGAGCTCGTCCGTCTCTGGCTCAGTGCCAGTCAGCGCGCCAAAGCGCGATTTGAATTTGTCAGTTGCGTGACGTCACTGAACGTTCTAAATCCCATATGTGGGACCGTACCGCTCAAAGGGTTAAAGAATATAAAGTTTAAAAGAACAGCATTTTTTAAAACAAAAATCCTGTGTAACACTTTAAATGTCTTCGCTGTTACTTTTGATTAATTTAATGTATTCTTGCTAAATAAAAGCATTATAAAATAAAAAGGCACTTTTGAACAAGAAAACACTGATTTGCTGAACTATATGATTTCAGTTTAAACCAGCAATTATTTTAGCTTTTCAATAACACTTCAATAACACTGATATTCGAAGTAACTCCTCAAAGTTTGCTCTTGATAAAGACTGATCAACTTAAAAGGTACAAACTTTGAAAATCATAACACTAAAGAATGAAAAAAAAAATTCCTGAAACACTTCAAGGAGCATACAGCAGCTTACTGATGAAACTGTGGTGACATCTGTGTCAAAAGCTTATTCTGACAGGGTACTGTTTGCTGAAACAAGTAGTTTAACAACTTTGCGATGTAAAATAAGGACAACTCGTGTGTCTGCATGTGTCTTTCATCGTCAGCACAGTTAAACAAGAACATGAAATGGAAATGTTACAGATGCTTTATGAATAAATTAACAGTATGAAAAGCATCTCTGCTTCTGTTCTCTATCCAAAAAGACCAAAAGCCTATTCTGAGTTCTAGGGCTGTCTCTGTGCTTAGATCCTCCATTGATCAGTGTTGAATAGCAACTGAAAATAAAACTCAAGTCTAGATTTGTTATTTATTATAGCTTACAATTATATCACGTTTTCATGTATTATACTGACTATATATTTAATATCTCAGCCAAATATTGTCCTATCCTAACAAACCATACATCAAAGGAAAGCTTATTTATTCATGTATACATCTCAGTTTCAAACAATTAACCCTTATGACTGGTTTTGTAGTCCAGGGTCACATTTTAATACATTATAAAGTACATTGTGCTTAAATGTCTTGTCTTTTGAAACCTTGCCTTTTTCCCCCATTCTACTGTGTGTGTGTGTGTGTGTGAGTGAACCGGCCCTTACTCTACTGGGAGCTGATTGACTAATTAACTGACCCTAATTAGCATCTCAATCTTACAACCTTAGGTTAACAATCTTAACAGTTTTCCACAAAGTAAATCATTTGCTGTTACCAGATCATGTTTCATCAGCTTCAGCAGAAATCTACTTTATCATTACTGGAAAATCATTGGGCCTAAACTTATAAAAAGAAGGAACAATTCAGAGATGTGAAAATGCTTTTCAGTACTTTACTCTAAAAATGGCATGCCTGAATTGTTATCTCTGATGCAACTGAATGAAAATATTGAAAGGGCAGATTCATTTTTTGTGTTAAACATTTATTTATTGTAAATGAAAGCTAAAATCACTTTGTGATGCTGTCTTTTTGAGGGTACTGGATGTTGCAGTGTTCCACAACAGGTAAATGCTGTGGTTGTTAAGTAAAAATTGCCAGAATTTGATGGGATTCTCCTTCTGTACCCAGGGAGTTTATCATGTTAATACATGAATGATGTTGCACCACAGGAGGTAAATTTTTATTCATGCTGTGAAAAGCAGCATGGCAATCAAAGCAAGGACTTCTACATTTACCTACTCTATATATTGCAGTCCTTCTGAGTGTCCTCAACTGAGTTAAGGTCACCTCTTTGCTGAAAAAAGAAATTATGTCTGTGTTGGGTATTAAAATTAGATTTTATATCATTATAATAATTTAATTGTATTAAATAAAAACAATACAAGATTCAACATCATATATACATGTCATTATATGTAGTCTCTTTTTCATTTATCTGACCCAAAGTACAGCAAAACAGTACAATTTTTTAAATATTTTTACTATTTAAAATAACTGTTTGAATATATTTTAAAATGTACATTTTTTGCATCCAGTCTTCAGTGTCATTCTAATATGCTGATTTGCTGTTCAATAAACATTTTGTATTATTATTTGCAATATTTAGAACAGTTGAGTAATTTTTTTAGGTTTCTTCGATGAATAGAAAGATCCAGAGATCAGCATTTATCTGGAATAAAAAGCTTTTGTAACATTATACATTATACCATTCAAAAGCTTGGAGTCAGTATAATTCTTTTCATTAGAAATGAATACTTTTATTTAGTAAGGATGGTTTAAAAGATCAAAAGTGATGATTTATAATGTTACAAAGATTTCTATTTCAGACAAATGCTGTTCTTCTGATCTTTCTATTCATCAAAGAAACCTGAAATTCTACTCAGCTGTTTTCAACATAACAATAATAATAAATGTTTTTTAAGCAGCAAATCAGAATATTAGAATGATTTCTAAAGGGTCGTGTGACTGGAGTAATGATGCTAAAAATTCAGCTTTGAAATCACAGGAATAAATTACATTTTTAAAATATATTCAAATAAACGCAGGCTTGGTGAGCAGAAGAGACTTCTTTAAAAACCTAAAAAATCTGACTGTTCATAAACATTTGACTGGTAGTGTATATTAATGATATATTATCAACTTATAATGATAATAAAATCCAATTTAAATTGTCTAGATTTATACACACACTTAACTATACCTAACTGGATCAGGTCTGTTTGCTCCATAATTATAAAATGGCCAAATTGTCTTGGATGGGAAATAAGTTGATTTGGCTTGTCATATCAAATAAGACTCTCACTCAGGAGACAACATATCATTCAGAATGAATTATCCGGCTCTGAAGTCAGTTCTACCATGACGCTTTATTGTCAGTTATAACAGACGACTGACAGAGCGTTAATGATGTGTTGTGACACGGGGTTAAAACTGAGCCTCTCCCTGCAATTTGTCTGTCGGTCTTGTCACCAAGAATTTGAAAGAAGATGAGAAGAAATATGATCAGAAGCAGCATGCAAATATCCATACAGGGCACATACAAACATGTTCCGATATAATACCATGTATAAATTTCAGCGGCTCCTGAAGACATTTTGACTTATAGCACAAACAGACTTTACCTCACTTTAAAGGTCATTTTTTCATGTTAAACTACTTTCTCTTATCCATAGAGACAAAACAGCAGCAAAACACAAAAGGGATTTGAGCTAAAATAGTCAGCATGGAAAGACTCAGCTTTGCTGCAATACTAAAAGCTCCACTGCTAAAGATGAGAGTCTGTTCTTTCCCCATCAAAGCCACTTCTCATCAAAAAGTTTTTAAATTGTGACAGTGACAGGCTTTCTAGAGGTCACCTCCAAGTAAACTGCTGCTTTCTGCAATAACAGACAATGTCCCAGACGCATTCAGCATGGGTTTTATTTTTCTATGCACATACCCGTCATTGTTCACATTCATATTAGTACTGGCACATTGCCACTTTTGATACACACTTTCAGGAGAATGCAATAGCGTTTGCCAGGCGCACTTTAATATTTAAACACATCCACCTCAGAAGTGCTTACTGAAGCCTACAAGATACTACTTTTGTTGACATTTTTCTTGTTGACATGCTCTTATTGCTGCTGTGGATTATAATGATGATGCTGTTGATGTTAACTTTGAACTGTAATACAATATAAATGTCTATACACCTCAGCTAAGATTACCTTTAAGGTTCATTGTAAAAGCAGGTCAGACAGTTAACAAACTAAAAATGGAAGGAGAAAAATGTGAACTTACTTAAAAGAAATGTAAGAATATCAAAGGGAGTTGATGTATTAGGGTTGATGAGCTTAAGCACATCTTAAATCAGGCCAGCCTTGTACTGCACTAGGCCTCAAGTGTGTCCCATGAGACACAAGCATCCTGGGAAGCATCCTGCTACTTCGCCTGATCAAGGGCTTTCACCTTAGCAGTGTATCGGGGAAATGCTGATCTAACAAGACTCAGACACACCAGCATACTCTTAGTAGTTCCACTTTCAGTACATAAAAGTAAAGTCAAAAGGCCAGATGCATAAACTGCTTAGACTGGTCATCCAGACAATTTTTTAGACTGGTCATAACGTTTTTACAGTCAAATAAAAATTTATTCAGACACCTTCAACATTTCTCACATTATCACAGTTTATTCTCTATAGTTTATAAAATGGTAATAAATATGACAAGAACTCAGAGTAAACTGTGTTAGAACAAATTCATCTTGATAATGTCAGTTAACTTTGATAGAAGCTGTCAGCTGTTAAATTTAGGTACACTATTAGATAATACCAATTTAGGTCAACCAACTACCAAACCATGCTTAATTTGTTTCATTCTGTGGTGTAAAAAGGTCACATTAGCAATTTAAAAAAACATGCAAAAAAAAAAACAAACAAAAAAAACAAGCAAAACATGGTTAGGTCAAAATATTTCAGGTCAAATTTTTGGTTCCAATTTTTTAAAATCAGTTTTACTGGTAGTCCACTGTATGAACAATTTTTGTGTATAATATGTCTGGCTGTGTTTATAACTGACCCAAGTACAGTAGTTTCAAATCTAATTTGTCTTCCACACAGTATAACCACAAGAGGAATAAAAAATATGAACTGTCAGAAGTGTCGTTCCCATTAAAAACTGAGCCAAGCAAATTTTAACTTTTCTCTATACAAGTATCTACTGTACACTGCAGATTAGGGATGCAAAATTCTGTCCGATAAGCTGGTTTTTATTTTTAGATTTTAATCCTTAATTTATTTTCATGTTATAAAAAATAAATAGCAGATATTACAGTTATTAGTTTATTTAGTGTAAATAATTTTAAATAAAACAAAATATCAATCATTTTATAGATTTTAGGCATCACATTATACTAATGGATACAAATTTTATTTAGATGTGCTAAATATCATACTTAACAGTGTTGTTAAATGATTTGTGTTTTAAAGACTAACAGTAAATGAGTGTTAGATGAAGGCCCTAAATGTAAAAATGGGGGAAAACAAGCTTGCACAAATATTTAGCATAAGCCAATATTGATAAACTGAGGAACAGATATGCAGTGTTTTCAAGACTCGTCATCAATTGGCCATATTGGTGGCACAGAATGTAAACAATGCCACTGAACCGAACGCAACTCGCTAATTATTGTTGCTGAAAATGATCAATTATTGTTATGTTTTGGGCTGTACTAATCAGTCAGACCAGGAAAAACATCTGGAGTACTATAGCCCTTGTGCATTGTTTCAATTTACAACCTTTTGTTATGTTTGTGGCTGAAAACAGCCACTACTTTAAACTGCTGTAAAAATGTATCAGATAAATATTTTTTATTTTTTATTTTTTTGCATAAATCTATTAATCAACCTCAGTCCTGCTCAAAAATACTAAATGTTTAAAAAAAATTCAGGATTTTAACTCTTTAATTGCCAAATTCCTAAATGATGTCACTGATTTGGGAAAAAAAACCCACAAAATGACTAATTTTCAATATAAAAGGTAATTGTGGCCTGGATTTTTTTTTTACCTTTTTAACAGTCTTGGACATGTGAAAGATTAGTAAGAACATTGGCTTTCATGCATTGTTAGTTTTGGCGCAGCATCAGATTTTCATTTTTTCTCCCTCATTTATTGTTTGTGGCTGTTTTTGCCCCATTGACTTCCATTATAACCACATTTTTTGATTGCAAAGCCATGACACCATATAATGCTGAATTCTTGATTGTTTGTGGTTTTCCCTGTTGGGAAGGGGTCAAATTTGTAAATTGTACTGTTGATTATCAGTTGGCCCCATTAACCCTTTAGATAGGCCTTTGCAAAAAAAAGCTTAGTTTTACATAGAGTTCTATGGAGTATAACGGCATATTATAGTGTGCGTGTGTGTATGTGTGTGTGAGCGTGTGTGAGTGTGTGAAAGTGTGTGCGAGTGTATGAGAGGGTGTGTGAGTGTCTGTAAATGTGAGAGAGACCTCTGTGCACCTTGATACATCTCAGAAAATCAAAAAAAGCACCTCAGCTCTCAGAACTATATGGTAAACAAATACATAAATATACTTTCTTTATTTTTGTTTACTCCATGTAGTTCTGAGAGCTGAGGTGCTTATTTTGATTTTCTCAGGGGTATCAAGGTGCACAAAGGTCTCTCTCACACTTTCACACACTTTCACTCACTTTCACACACTCAAACACACTTAGACACACATACACACACACACACACACACACACACACACACACACACACACACACACACACACTATAATATGCCGTTAAACTCCATAGAACTCTATGTAAAACTAAGCTTTTTTTTTGCAAAGGCCTATCTAAAGGATTAATGGGGCCATCGGATAATAAACAGTAAAATGTACTAATTTGACCCCTTCCCAACAGGGAAAACCACAAACAATCAAGAATTCAGCATTATATGGTGTCATGGCTTTGCAATCAAAAAATGTGGTTATAATGGAAGTCAATGGGGCAAAAACAGCAACAAACAATAAATGAGGGAGAAAAAAAGAAAATCTGATGCTGCGCCAAAACTAACAATGCATGAAAGCCAATCTTCTTACTAATCTTTCACATGTCCAAGACTGTTGAAAAGGTTAAAAAAAATCCAGGCCACAATTACGTTTTATATTGAAAATAAGTCATTTTGTGTGTTTTTTTTCCCCCCAAAACAGTGACATCATTTAGGAACTCGGCAATTAAAGAGTCAAAATCCTGAATTTTTTCAAAAGATTTGGTAGTTTTGATCAGGACTGAGGTTGATTAACAGATTTATGCAAAAAAAATTCAAATAAATTTTTATCTGATACATTTTTACAGCAGTTTAATTTAGTGGATGTTTTCATCCACAAACATAACAAGAGGGTAGTAAATTTGCCCAGAGCATACGGTTGAGTTTTTGAAAAATTTCAAAGCATTTTCTTAAAATATGTGTCAAAATAAGATTTCTCACAAAAAATCTTTTAATTTGCTTTAACAGAGAAAAAGTTGTGGCCAAATTAAGACTCAACAGCACCCCTCAGTGGACGAAAACGTCCCCAACAACACATAAGGGATAGACAAAAGACTGTCTGAGGAAAGAAGGTGTTTGTGGTTGGCCAAACTGAACCAGGATTTCCAGGGCAAGAATCTTGACAACATTCGTGTTTGTTCTTATCATTTTTGGTCAGGTAGGTGAAATATCAGGCCAATATTTGATCGTATGTATCTTTACCATCCATTAACTTTAGTGAACCCTTTCCTGTTTACGAAGTCCTTCTCTATGATTTAGCAGCTTACAAATGTTTTTTCCTGTGGTTTAGACAGCATAAATGAGCAGAACAATGTATTCAGTAGTACATTAACAATACAATCATGCTGTTGTTTTCAGCTGAGTATCTCCAATATGGCCGTGCATCCGGGTACCTGACCAAACCGTGACATAAGTGCAAACTCTATATTGTGAACCTCTACTACATACAATCTCAAAACAATAAATATATGAATTAATTCAGCTGACCAAACAAGGTATGCTGCTCCTGTTTAAGCCATTAGCGGTTGTAAACTTTTACAACACACATACACAGGAAAAAGGAAGTGTCTTTATGGATGCAATTTTCTATTTTGCCAGATGGAGAGGTTTCCACCTGCAGCTCCTGCCATTCAGCAAGACTGATGTTTTTCACATGACCAGTCCACACCTTTCCATCTTCCTGTTTACTGAAGCTATTTTTAACACCTCTATTACCCCCATATACACAGTGTACCTGTGTGCCGTGTCTTTGGGTCTCGATGGATTGTTGTCATAGCCGCAAACTCTAGAGACCAATCTACAGCGACTTAGCGTTGACATGGTTACAATCTCCTCACATGTTCTCAGTATTGGAGGGAGGATGGTTGGGGGGAGGGGAAGGATGGTAGCTGGGAATAATGGCAAAAAATGAGTGAGTATGCACTCTGCTTTTAGGGGTTATGTTTAGACTGCAAAGCATGTTCAGTAGGACTGCTCTACAAGGACTGCTCTACATACACCTTGTACACATATGGTGTGTTGGGGATAAAATCACCTGAGACTAATATACTAATATACTAATAAAATGGCTTTATATAGTGTTTATACAGTAAAACATTTCTTCTAAATGTAAATTTGTGTAATAAGTTTGTAAGATTGTTTTTCCTAGCTGGCAATAACAATAAAAAGAAACTTATGTGTCACCAGTTTTAGTAGACATTTCTCCACAATGTCTCAATCTTTGCTTAGATTTACTAAGATACCAACCTCCAATCAAAAGCCAGAGATTTCATTATGAATGTAAACATTTCTCCAGAAACAAATAGGTACTCAACAATGACAATAAAGAATCTTGTTTGTTTTTTTAATTTGATACCTGTTTGTAATTAAATCTCATGAGATGTGAAATCCCACAGCCATGCTAATATTCAATTTATGGGTGTGATATTTAATTTGCACAATAGCTATAAAAACAATGTTAATATTGAGTTACTTGAGCTTCAGGTAAAACCAGCCAGTTGAATATTTTTTCTCAGTGATGAAAATACCAAAAGAAGCCAAAGCATCAAGCCTGTCGCCAAGCAACAGACAGACTGAAAGCCTGGAAATTTCTCATAAACACTAATATTTAAAAGTGTTTTTCTTCACTTGATGTAGGCTTGGACACCAGTGCTTGTGAGATGACTAATGTAAGTATGTCTGACTGAACAGAAAGGTCATTTAAATTAGCAGTAAATGAGATCTAGTATCAGGCCATTAAATATGTGACAGGAACACACGCTTTAATTCCCAGCTGACTGCATAAGATAAAAAATAGATTTTCATGAGCAATTTTAAACTCTGAATAACTGTTTTTTCATTACATGTCTAACCTAATTGAGGAGAGAGAAACACACAGGAAGATACAGAAAAACAGTGCGGTACACTGCAAAACCAGCTTTCATAAGGAATTGTACAGGTTCAATATCTATTGACAGCTACTGTGACATGCTGTCCATTACAGCATTCATCCATCAAATTGGTAATAGAAGGTCAAGTTTTGTGCATTGCATTGTGGGATTTAGTATTCCTAAGAAGTTCTGGCTATGTGCAAGTTGGCATATTATTCCTACTACTGCTGCAGTATATTGCATGTATACACAGTATACAAATGTTTATTTAATTGTTTTCTGCAGAATTGGATTAATGATGCTTTACGGTATTATGCAAAAATTAATTATCCAAAACATGCACTATGATGGAACAATAATAATATATTCCATATCCAACTTAATCTCATGACGAAATTGTATCTATGGGAACTATTCGTGATATATTCGATGTGAAATGTCCACTGAGTAGCGCTAAAAGGGTGTTTGTTTTTTCTCCCCAGAACCTTTGAACGTACATGGTACGTTTTTTGTGAATGCTGGTTTGTGACATTTTAAAATAACGTACCATCTGCACTACACCTAAACCTACCGTTAGTATGAACAAAAGCGAATGTGATGTAAAAATGCAACCACAAACATGCCGTAGTTTGTTTTTCGATCTCTCATCTTTTATCTCTTTCATCGTGCCAGCTTAGTTAACACAGGTTGGATGGAAGGACACAAGAGCTGATTAAACTCCACCGAAAACACTAGGTGCACATTTTTGTTTGACTTTAAAGGGATAGTTCACTCAAAAAGATAATTAAGGGGAAAGGGGAAAGGGGGTGAGTGAGGCCAAGTATGGTGACCCATACAAGGAATTTGTGCTCTGCATTTAACCCATCCAAGTGCACACACACAGTAGTGAACACACACACACCGTGAACACACACCCGGAGCAGTGGGCAGCCATTGCTGCGGCGCCCGGGGAGCAGTTGGGGGATCGGTGCCTTGCTCAAGGGACTCACCTCAGTCGTGGTATTGAGGGTGGAGAGAGTGCTGTACATTCACTCCCCCCACCTACAATCCCTGCCGGACCTGAGACTCGAACCTGCAACCTTTGGGTTACAAGTCCGAATCTCTAACCATTAGGCCACGGCTGCCCCAAAGTGATTAATTATTCACCCTCATGTCATTTCAAACCTGTAAAACCTTCGTTCATCTTTGGAACACAAATTAAGATGTTTTTGATGAAATCCGAAAGCTTTCTGACCCTGCATAGACAGCAACGCAACTGACATGTTTAAGGCCCATAAAGGTTTATTATTGTTTTTAATATTTCTATTTTAAAGAAGTCTCTTCTGCTCACCAAGCCCGCATTTATTTGATCCAAAGTACAGCAAAAACGGTAACATTCTGAAATATGTTTACTATTTAAAACAACTGTTTTCTATTTGAATATATTTGAAAATAGATTTACTTGTGATTTTTAGCACCATTACTCTAGTCACATGACCCTTCAGAAATCATAATTTAATTTGCTGCTCAAAAAACATGTAATATTATTACTATTATTATTATTATTATTATTATGTTAAAAAAACAGCTGAGTATAATTTTTATCATGTTTTTTGATGAATAGAAATGTAAGAAGAACAGCATTTATCTGACATAGAAATCTTTTGTAACATTATAAATGTCTTTATTATCACATTTGATCAATTTAAAGCATCCTTGCAAAATAAAAGTAATATTTTCTATAATTTCTCCATCATCAGTGGCATCAGTGGTTCAACCTTAATGTTATAAAGCTACGAGAATACTTTTTATGCACAAAATAATAGTAAACCAATATAATGACTTTATTCAACAATTTCTTCTTTATTTAACAATATCAAGAGAGATAATTGTTGCATAAAGTCATTATTTTTAGTATTTAATTAATGTCCTTACTACCTATCTTGGCCTTGAACGCATCAGTTGCGTTGTTGTCTATACAGGGCCAGAAAGCTTGCGGATTTCATCAAAAATATCTTAATTTTTGTTCCAAAGATGAACAAAGGTCTTCCAGGTTTGAAACGACAAACGGGTGAGTAATTAATGTCAGAATTTTTGAGTAAACTATCCTTAAGTCAATTACTATAAACTGATTTTTCTTTGTTTTTATAAACTGAGATAACCAGACAAGTTGAAATTACTGTGGTAACTGAAAGCATGCCACATACACTGTCAATAGAGCTTAACCTGCATCACTTTAAAGAGTTAAAGGGAATATCAAGAGGTCCAGAGAGGGAGAGAAGGTGGGAGGTGTTTTGGTAAGAAGCTGTCAGGGGGATTGTGGTGATGATGATGACAAAGCAGGAGGAGGAGAGAACTCCAGACAAGAGCTGACAGCTGTGCTTGTGATGAAGAACTCACCTGCAGTCAAAACGTTCCTCCTCCTCCGTTCTGTGCCATGATCCCTCATCATTCGCCTACTTAATGTCACAGCCACAGCATGTTCTGTGTGTGTGCATGCCCTCTTTCATTTGATGAATGCTTAGCTTCCATGTGTTTGCCATGTGAGCAGCCTGTGTATATGAACTTGAGTGTGTGTGCTTATCTTCATATGTGTGCCTGTAGCAGTTGTGCAGAAATCATCTATTGCACTGTCATTGAAGTCTAGATTGATTCCACTGTCTGTGCCACTGAGTGAAATAGAGGTCTTGATCATGCATCACTGCTACATTGAGGTGTGATTCTGAGGTCTAGGCTCACTTACGTCTGAATCAGGCCTCTAATGATCAACATTTATATCAGCTGACGGGATGGAGAGTTATGGGTGTCAGGGAAAATTCGATTTTTATCAGCCCTGACCATAGCATGCTGGGAAACAGAAATCTTGCATCTAAGATCAGCATTGCTACTGTTAACTAGAACCAAAACTATTAAAATTGCTAAAGTAAAGCTGAAATGAAAATAAAATATAAATATATACACTTACCAGTCAAAAGTTTTTGAACAGTAAGATTTTGAATGTTTTTAAAGAAGTCTCTTCTGCTCACCAAGCCTGCATTTATTTGATTCAAAGTACAGTAAAAACAGTACAATTTTTTTTAAATATTTTTACTATTTAAAATAACTGTTTTCTATTTGAATATATTTTAAAATGTAATTTATTAATTTGATAAAAGCTAAATTTCCAGCATCTTTACTCCAGTCTTCAGTGTCACATGATCCTTCAGAAATCATTCTAATAATGCTCAATTGCTAATATTATTAATCATTTAAATTATTCAAAAGTTATGATAAAGACAGTTATAATGTTACAAAAGATTTCTGTTTCAGATAAAAGCGGTTCTTCTGAACTTTCTTTTCATCAAAAAAATCAAATAAATGTCTTTTGAGCAGCAAATCAGAATATTAGAATGATTTATGATCTGAATAATGATGCTAAAAATTCAGCTTTGAAATCAGGAATAAATTATATTTTACAATATATTCAAATAGAAAACAACTTTTAAATAGTAAAATATTTCAAAATTATACTGCTTTTGCTGTACTTTGAATCAAATAAATGCAGGCTTGGTGAGCAGAAGGGACTTCTTTAAAACACATTAAAAATCTTACTGTTCAAAAACGTTTGACTAGTAGTGTATGAAAAAATGGATAAATAAATTACATAAAATTAGAACTAAAATAAAACTGAATGACTAAAAAAAAATGACTAAAATTAAAATAAATAATAAACAATAATATAAATGATAAAAGCACACAACAATGTTATACCAATTAAAATGTAATTTGAAAATAAAATAAAAAGCAAATTTAAAATATTCATAAATACTATTATAGCATACAAATATTACAAAAATAACACACTGGATGATTTACCATAAGATGGAAAAAAATGAAAAAGAAAATATCTAATTGTGTGGCTGTTTCACTGACTTTACTACCAAAGACAACAACATTTTATTACAATAATGATAATTATAACCATTGGCAAGTGTTTACATTATCTGCCAGTATTAATAATAGACTGCCATGAGTAATGTCCATAAACAATAATGGTAACACTTTAGAATAGGTAACACTTATTCACTATTAACTATGACTTATTAGCATGCATATTACTAGAATATTGGCCATTTATTAGTACTAATTAAAAGCACATATTAATGCCTTATTCTGCATGACCTTATTCTACATCCCTAATCCAACCCAATACCTAAACCTTACAAATGCCTTACTAACTATTAATAAGCAGCAAATTAGGAATTTACTGAGGGAAAAGTCGTAGTTAATAGTGAATAAGTGTTGCCTATTCTAAAGTGTTACCAAAATAATTTGTGTATACTCGCACACATATGAGGACCTAAAAGTGAGAAAGACTGAAGGGATGATGAGCAATCATAAAGCCATTTGTATACACTGCTGACTGAATGAGGTCTGGCATCTCTCTATAAAATCCTTATTGGTATTATACGATTGGTATTATACTACTAAATCTTGCCACGGCGATCCACATTAGTAACAGCTAATTATCTTTTAACGAGGTTGGCAATCGAGCGATGCAAACCGAAGGGTCATAGATCACCATGTTCAGTCGTCATTTCTCTCATTTCAACGTATCTTTGGATTCCCTGTGGCCCGAATGATTAGAATAGATTCTGTGGCATGAATAAAACATAATGTGTATATGTAAAGCGTGCATAGGTAATGAGTGCATAAGTCACAAAACAGGCCTCGTTATGAAGAATATGCCTGGGGCTAGTGCCAAAAATTCTTAAACAGCAGAAGTGGTTTTTACCGGAGTCGCCAATGTGCTATGATTAGCACGGCCTTCTGCAAAGACAGGTAAGGCACATCTAAAGCATGCCAGTCTGTGATGACAGCTTCAGAAGGTTTTTGCCAGAGAGGAGGACTCAGCCACCCTTGACAATATCAGGTTCTGGTGTCAGCGCTTTGAAATTAAAATGCAGTTTCCCGTTTCATATGCCACCAAAGACGATTCCATGCTTCAAACAGGAAAACAACTTCAATCTGACTGATATTACAGGGAGGAAAGACAAGGGGGGAAAAATAAAATGTTGCCATTCATCAGAAGTATGGTAATGATAAAGATGTTTTTGTGCATTAATGACTATAGACATAGCTCAATGATATGACCACCCACTGCGAGAGAATACGATTAGATCTTTACAATGCTTAACAATTGCAATCGCAAGAACATATGCAGCACGGAACACAAATTTATAAACAAGACATGAAGAAAAAAAATTTTTTTCAGACAATAGAAACTATTTTTCTATGCATGATCATCTGGTTTAAGATCAACAAAACTAAGAAACTAAAGGCAGTGAAGATATTCTCCTGATATTTCGCAAACTCTATGCATAACTATACACCTTAAAGGATTAGTTTACTCCATGTCATCCAAGATGTTCAAGTCTTTCTTGCTTAGTTTTTTTTTTTTGAGGAAAACATTCAGGGATTTTTCTCTTTATCTTGGACTATAATGGGAATCAACGGATTGAAAATCCAAATTGCAGTTTCAGTGCAGCTTCAAAGGGCTCTACACGATGCCAGACGAGGAATAATGGTCTTGTCTAGGAATTTTTTGCAAAAAAATACAAATTTATATAATATTTAATCACAAAAGCTCATCTTGCACTAGCTAGACGCATTACATACACTGAAATTAAAATAAAGGGGTTTCACAATGCCATAGTAAAACCTTTTTTGTCTAAATGGATCCATAAAGAACCTTAGAACATCTAAAAAAAAAAGGTTCTTTGTGACAAAAGAAGGTTCTTTAGATTATAAAAAGGTAAGAAAAAGATGGTTCTTTAAAATAACCTTAGACTGAATGGTTCTTTGTGGAACCTAAAATGGTTCCTCTATGGCATTGCTGTGAGGAACCTTTTAAAGCACCTTTAATTTTAAGAGTGTAGTCACGTTGAAATGGTTGGAATGGTCACACGTGATGTAGGCCAAAGTACCAACCCAGGGTTAACAAAGCAAATGTGCAAAGAAAGTCCAACTCCCTTTACCAAAAAAAAAGGTAAAACAATGATGTTAGATGATTTTGAAGTTAGAGAAGACCTAACCTACGTTTTTGAACCAGTGTACACAGATGAAGAATTAACCACACCTGCCCTTTCCAATGTGATTACGTAATGCGTTAAGTCAGAGAGGCATCCCTGAGCTACAAGATGAGCATTTGTGCTTAAAAAGTATACAAATTATCTTTTTTTTTTTTTTTAGAAAATGACCCATTATTTCACTAAATAAGACCCTTATTTCTCGGCTAAGATCATGTAGAGTCCTTTGAAGCTATTGAAACTGAAATTTGGATCTTCAACACTTTGATCCCCATTAAAGTCAACTTTATGGAGAAAAATCCTGGAATGTTTTCCTCAAAAACCCTCATTTCTTTTAGATTGAAGAAAGAAAGACATGAAGAACTTGGATGACATTGAGGTGAGTAAATTATCAGGAACTTTTAATTCAGGACTGAACTAATCCTTTAAAAATGATTTTTGAAAACAAAGACTACACTGTAACAAATTTCTGTAGTTTTCACAGCATTATTACTGTAAAATGAACAAATCCATACTGTGGAATATGTATACAGTAAGTTGCTGTAAATCGGCAATGCATCATGGGTAAAAATACAACCGCGGGAAATTCTACAGTAAAATAATATTTTCCTGTGAATCACATTGCAGTAGTTGAGATCGGCATTTTTCTCTCAGCTGGATTAACCGACGTAATGGGCTTATTTTTTCCAATTTGACCTCAGAAAGGTAAAGTTGCTCTTTATTTTTTCCATATTTTTGGTCATTATTGTTATATTTACAGTTTTCACTCGAGACGTTATGCGTATTTAACTTTCAGAGAGCGGGAGACAGAGAGAGTCGACCGTGAGAGGGAGCGGTGGAACCGGGCGGACATCCACATTAACCGGTAAGTGCTCGCATATTATTGCAAAAAGCATTACATTTTGATATATTTTCAGGCATGGCAACATTTTATTGCTAAAGTCATTATTTCGGTAAAGAACTGACATGGCTGTACATTTAATCTGGAAGTGCGTCTGTGTGTTTGTGGATTAGCTGTTTGAAGCCACATGTGTTTTTCTCTTGCTAGATACTGCGCGTTGGATATTGCTTTAATACTGACGAAATGCAGAAACAGGTAAGGCGTTAAAACTGCACGACATTTTTCATAGGACTTTGTGTTTTTTTTTACTTGAGCTGTGCGTAATATCAGTTTAAATGGCTTCGCGCCACAAACTAAACGCCATCAGTTCTCAGCAAAACTACGTCACTCAGGACTAAAGGGCTGAAGGCGAAACGGCCTCAGACTAAAAGACATCAGATCTCGTAAACCTCCGTCTATATTTGTTATTTAATGGTTACATGTTTGTAACATATCCGCTGTCACAATGCATCGTTTGTCTTTTGGATATTATAATACATTACGATACAGGGCTCGCAAAATCGCTAGCCCAGTGTCCTGGGGCTATTGTGTTTTCCAGTCGGGCTGGCAAATGTTTCACCAGCTATTTTAAAGTAGAGGGCTCCTGTAGGTACTTAAAAACTCCTCAATTCAGTTCACATTTAAGACCGTACAGAGTTTTTAATACGTTAAACAGTATAAGAAAAGTCCTAATTATAATTTTATAAGGTCTTTTACTGTTAGGGACCAACAGACAAGAATTGCGATAGGGCTGGATGGATTACACTTCAAAAGGCAATGATATGTGCGTGTCTTTATATGAATGTATCTGAAGGGAACCGACTGTCCTCAGAATCGTGTCGATGGCTTTTTAATTTAGTCTTAAACTAAACCTTAAAGTAAACATATAATGCCTGATAAAACGGCATAAATGAGTTTGGCGCTGCTTTGTATACAGCCGTTACTAGGGAGACCGTAATATTTCAGCGCTCCTAAAGCGCCCCCTAGTGACATAAAATGCATATTTATTTCCAATAATTTTTTTCAGCTGTTTATGGTCAAATTATTAGTTATTGACCCATGTTTTTATGCAGAAAACACAGAGTTGTAAATGTGAAAAGTTGCCTTCTAAATATCTAAACAATTAAGATAGTTACATTTATATTTTAAATAAATATAATAAATTATATACTTGATTTATCTTTTTTAATGGTATAAAGGCTGAAATACCGTTGTATACGATTTTTTTTTTGTGAAAACCTTTATCTGAACTGTATGTCATTTTATGGCTTAATATGTTACCGTACATTGTCCAACCCCACTCATACTGTGTTTATTTTACTTGTGCAGCTCTTAAAAATTATCATAAATTGCCAATAAATTGATATTTTAAAAATTCTGCAGATACCCTGTAAATAGTGAAATAGAATTCCTTCCTTGATGTTTGTTGATAATGATATTTGTGTATTGAAAATATTTTGATGATATGTAGACCCCTATCTGATTTTCTATATTTTAAAATAAAATTAAGCTGTCATTTTTGCTTATAAACTTCCACATTAATAACATTTTTATTTTATTTTATTTTTACTGCAGGGAAGAAGACTAGCCCAGGACAATGATGCCAGCTCATGTCCATCTCAGGAAAGAAAAAAGGATTCATGCTGAACATCACATGCAGAAACCAGAATTATTGCATCCCATTTTGGTCATCTGTTGGCACTTGTTACATATAGAGCTGTTTTACTTAAAATGCTTTGAAGAAATAATACCAAAAGATAAGCTTAATTGATGTCTGTGATATATGAAGACTGATATATATATATATAGTGGTGGCCAAAATTATTAGAACACTAGTGTTTTTTACCAGCTAAACATGGGTTTAAGTCAGTTATTTCTATCTTTTGCTGTAGTGTAAGTAGGAAATATCAGTTTACATAAATATAAATAAATATCCAAACATAAATTTATGCCCTTAATTGTAATAATCCAGTGGAATTTCTGTGAGATTTCAGCTGGTGAAAATACCAGTGTTCTAATAATTTTGGCCACCACTGTATAAATGTTAATTGTTTGTTAATTGTTTATTTTCACTGATATAAAAAATATATTGAAAACACTTTGCTAAGTTAACTTCTTAACTAAAAATTTAATCAATTGATATTGCTGTTATTTTATGATGCTGTTAATACTTTCTCTGACAAGCGGCAGTAATGAAAACTATTTTCTGGTTTGTCATGTAATGTTTGATGTATACCCTGTACTGGAGCTAAAGATTTTATAGTTAGAATCTATACATTTTTAGGTTTATGCAAAATAAAAAAATGTTTACACACTGAAAAATACAAAATTGAAATGTATTGTATGCTATGCTATTTTATGTATTTTCACAATTTAAAGTCAATAAATGGTATTTTTTGTGACAAAAACCGTGTCTTCTTTTTAGACTACACACAATTAAAGCAGTAATGTTCATTATAGTACAGTATACTAATTACTTTTTGTTAAAAATTAATTTATTCATGATTAATTCATTCAAAAAGAGCATTCTATTAATCTGAATGCAATTATGGTACTGTGATATTCCCTGTATAAAAATTACAGTAGTACAGTAAATTACTGTGATGAAACTTACAGTCAGCATACTGTGGAATATATTACAGCAACTTACTTGCCAATTGCTGCCAGTAAGTTACTGTAAATTTCACAGTAATCTTGTTACAGTGTAGAATTTTGTTTTATAAGAAAATACCACTTCAAAATAGCACTACTTCAAAATGTAACTTTTAATTGAATATTTTACTGGCAGTTTCTTAATTTCTAAGTGAAATTTGTTTCTACACCATTTCGTTTGCAGTTCATTTTATAAATATCTCACATTTACATTAATAAGAGATATTTGGAATGTAAGAAATGTTAGGCAAGCAATATGCTACATGAAAAATTCTATTTCTGTCTTGTTCATTTTGGTTTCCCGGACAGAGATTAAGCCTAGTCCTAGACTAAAATGGCAGGTTTAACTTTAGATTAACGTTGTGTTTCCAGTCTTTTATATATAAAAATTATACCCTTAATAGATATGAACAAATCAACCTTTGCACTGTTAATCATTTTGATCTTTTATTTAAAAAAAACCAAAAAACTTTCAACCAAGTAAAATAGAAATTAATGGAAATGGACATTTTTTTTCTTTTGTAGTCTTTTTTCTGCTGATATATTTTTTTCTTAGATTTGCTTCTCAGTTCCATGCAATTTTAAGTTTTTCTTGGTTCATTCCATGTTTTATAGTCAACCTCTGTCATGCTAATTCAGATTAGCACGGTTAAATTAATCTAGATTATTTTAGTTCAGGACTCCATGGTTCAGGAGTTAGTAATCTGTACTTAATCTATATTTCAGAAAGACATTTTTAAACCATGATTAACTATTCTAGATTAAGCCTACTCCTGACTTAATTTAAACCATGTCCAGGGAACCGTCCCTTTTTTGCAGCTTATGTTCTGTGAGCATTTCTAGAAACACAATCAGCACAAATATTTTAAATATTAACAATAATATATATATATATATATATTGTAGCGATGCCAGTTGTTTAACGACTAGAAAAGCCTGAATAGAATAAGACATAGATTAGGCATCATTGCCTGATTATAGTATCTGCTTGGCAGTGACCTTCTGAATGCTGTGTGAAAGTCAATTTATAATCCCTGTTTGACAGAGCTGAGATGAAGAGGATTTTGGGATGAAAGAAATGCACTCAGCCACAGGGCCATCAGAGGCTGGTTGTGCACATGTAGGGCCTAGATCCAGTTTTATCACACAGACAGCAGAAACATACACCACCCATGTGCACACACACACTCATACATTTGTATTAAGTTATATATATATATATATATATATATATATATATATATATATATATATATATGTATATATATACACACTGTACTTACAGTATACAAAGTATAAATGCTTCTCAAAGTAAAAAAGCCATTAAAACTGACTTCAATTTGCAAAGAGGACCACAACATAATCCAAAAGTAAATATTAACATCAAAATTAGAAATTTTCATAATTTTTTTGTTACAAATAGATAATAAAATACCAGATAAAAAATGCATTCTTGCTTTATGCAGAGTGACTTATTATTATTAAAAAAAGCTGTCAGAAATTCTTTACATTTTTGTACTAAGTTAGTATGGTAAGCCAACAATGCTTTTAATTTATAAAAGTCTCTTTTTAAAAATGTTAAAAATTATTATAATTTTTTTTTAAATTAGGCTTAGCAAATTTTCTGAATTAACCAAAAATATGTATTTTTACCTCAGTTAAACATAATTTTTTATTTGATTGCAAAATATTGGTTTTCCACAGAAGAAAGGGTTTGGAATGACAGAAAAGCTATTTTTATTCTAGGCTGAACTGTTCCTGCTTAAATACAAGATTTTTTAAAACAGAATTGCATCCAGTCCTGTACTTGCAGAGGCAACAAAGCACAAATGCAAAACCACGCACGACTTCTAACAGCAGAGGATATCCATGCTAATCTGTGTGTAGTTTTCAGGTTGAGGTACAGTAAGAATTAGGATTCGGGTATAGGTTTTAAGGACCACAGTTCCTGTATACATGCATAAGAAGCTTAGTGGGTTAAGACTTCAGAAACTGTTGCCATGGAGCGCAGAAGGAGGCTCCTTGGAAACACCCAGCATTTAGATTCATAGATACAGAATTTCTTGTCTGAAGGAGGATGTTCAAAAAAAGAATGCTTTATTTACTTCCCTAACTAAACTTTAATATTTCTTTCCAATAAATAAACACCATATGTTTGCGTCTGGAGTCCCTGCAGTGACGGACAGAGGCTCAGACAGGATATGACATGCGGACAGGCAACCATGGTGCCTGAGCTGAATTCTGGGCAGATGAAACACAGGTGGTGGCACTGTGTGTGTGTGTGTGTGTGTGTGTGTGTGTGTGTGTGTGTGTGTGTGTGTGTGTGTGTGTATGTGTGTGTGCATGCAAACGGAGGTTAAGCAGAGCTGCAGGCTAAAGTGCTAAAGACCTGACAACAGACACACTGAACTGCGTCAGTGCTCACTGAATCGTTACGGTGTTGCTCTGTTTTCAGCTGGTAAGAAGAAAAAAGCTGTCATTATGCCATTCTGATGGCTAGACGCTGTTATCAGCATTACAGGCTGCCAAGCTCAGCAGATGAAAATCTGTCTGTAAATAGCTGAACATACAAGGGATATTAGGCTTGTAGATTATTAGACAGGCTATATGCCAGCTCTGTACAGATATGATATAAGGATATATGGGTCAGTGACTATTTGTGTCCAGTGGCTGTAAGACAGAAACATCCAAAAGGCTGAAATACATTACACAATTTTTGCCCCAATATTCCACCTTTTTACTGTCTGGAGAAGTTGACGCTAATTACGTTAAAGTCAGAGCCAGTCTGGAGATTTGAGTTGACAGATTTCATTTAAAAAAATTGCGTAGTGTATGAAGGTCATATATTTTCTAGCCTCAAACTATGATTTCATGTAGTCGGAGGATGATCGGTAGTTTATGATTCTCAGTCAATTAGTGTATGATGGACAGTTTTTTCTCGGTGAGTCGGTAAGTGTATGATGTTAATTATTTTAATATCTGCCCCATTTTTAAAAGTTGTGTGTATTCCAGCCTTAAAGGGATAGTTCGAGCATTTAAGACATGAAGTTGTATTCAATCCTTATCAGCACTATAGTGTATACACACTGACCCACACTGCGTTCACCTCCCTGGTCAGAGTTCTGGCCGCTGGAAGTTTTTCAAGAAAGTAGTCACGGTTAGTTTCCGGGGCCTCAAAACTGTGCGTTTTTACGTGAAAAAAATATATGCGTTTCAAAGCTTGATTAATTTACATCACAAAAAACACTCCTGACAAAAATCATACCTCAGTTTTAATCGGCACTATTTTCTTTCCGTTTCCATCAATCCGCGCTGCTGTCAGTTCGCACGTTCCGATCAGCTGTTGCATTACACACTCAAATGACAACGACGTAAAAAGTAGAAAATGAACAATGGTGCGAACTTGTAAATTCCCAGGTTGTGACCACAAGAATGTGCAGGGATCGCCGTTCAGATTCCATCATTTTCCTGTTTCTGATATAGTTATGAGACAGCTTTGGCTGGTTGCCATCGGCTACTCTGCGGGAGCTAAAATATCCAGTATCAAGGATTTTCGTGTGTGCAATGCTCACTTCAGCGAAGACGATTACATCCCCAACCAAGGAGGAAAAATCAAAAAACGGATTTTAAAGAGTTCTGCTGTACCAGTACCACGGGTAAGCTCTATTTACTAACTTTATGTCGCATACGACAGGTTTATTTTGAAGCTAACGTCGGTTTTTAGGCTAACGTTAGAATATTCTAACCGGGGCAGTGATAGCATCGACAATAATCGACTGTCTATGTGGTGAGAAAATCGGCAAATGTCATAACTAATGAATTTAATTGAATCTATATAACACAACAAAATATGATGCTTTGCTATATTTGTTATTGTCTGTAACTATGCGGAACGTGTGTCGGTATCATCGTGTTTATAAGTGTGCTTGAAGTCACGTACAGGTAGGTCTAAACCAGGTATCTCCAACTCCGGTCATCGTGAGCTACATTCCTGCAGCTCGATGTTTTCCTATGACAGGACACCTTTCTCAAATGAGACATTCTGTACAAGCCTGCTAATTACCCGTTGATTTGAGTCAGGTGTGTTGCATCAGAGAAAAACTAAAACCAGCAAGACAGTAGCTCACGAGGACTGGAGATCCCATGTCTAAACTGTACAGTAAACAATCTGATGTTTAGACTCCTGTGGAAATCACGTGAAACGAGGTCTAATATAAAAATATATATATCGTCTGTTCCGTCTGACATTGTGCTAAAATTGGTTTCATCATCAGAAGTTTCGTAGTCAGACATGTTGTCAGCGAGTCGCGCTATCAACAGCTGAAAGGAACGTGCGAACTGACAGCAGCGCGGATTGATGGAAACGGAAAGAATATAGTGCCGATTAAAACTGAGGTATGATTTTTGTCAGGAGTGTTTTTTGTGATGTAAATTAATCAAGCTTTGAAACGCATATATTTTTTTCACGTAAAAACGCACAGTTTTGAGGCCCCGGAAACTAACCGTGACTACTTTCTTGAAAAACTTCCAGCGTCCAGAACTCTGACCAGGGAGGTGAACGCAGTGTGGGTCAGTGTGTATACACTATAGTGCTGATAAGGATTGCATACAACTTCATGTCTTAAATGCTCGAACTATCCCTTTAACTAAGAATCCTGTCCTAGCTTTTAATGAACCATGGTAACATTTTCAAATTATAAATTAAGAATTAAGATAATCCATTAAATCCTGAACTTGTTTTCAATTTCTAAATTAAAATTTTAAAATGTAATTTTTTGCCTTTAGTTTAAAGTAACAAAATATACAGTTAAGGTCAAAAAGTCTATATTCACCTTGCAGAATCTGCAAAATATCAATTATTTTACCATTATACAAAATACGTGCTATTTTTTATTTAGTACTGACTGGAGTAAGATATTTCACATAAAAGACGTTTACATACAGACAAAGTATTGGTTTAATTTATAAAAATGACCCTGTTCAAAAGTTTTTTTTTTTTGTTTAGTGATAATTGTTCATGAGTCCCTTGTTTGTCCTGAACAGTTAAACTCCCACAAATTATTTCGTTTTTCAGCATTTTTGTTTATTTGAACCCTTTCCAACAATGACATGATTTTGCAATTTATCTTTTTACACTGGAAACAACTGCGGGACTCATATGCAACTATTAGGTAATACTGAGTCCCTCAGTTGTCCTCAGTATGAGAAGATGGATCTCAAAATCATACACAGTCATTGTTGGAAAGGGTTGAAATACACAAAAATTCTAAAGACCAGTTAAACTGTTCAGGACAAACAAGGGGCTCATGAACAACTATCACTAAACAAACAAAAAACACAGCTGTGGATCATTCAGGTATCAACACAGTATTAAGAATCAATTGTATGTAAATTTCTGAACAGGGTCATTTTTATAAATTAAACTATTATTTTCTCTTGTGGACTATATGTAAATGTCTTATGTGAAATATCTTATTAAGGTCAGACCTAAATAAAAAATAACATGCATTTTGGATGATCTCTCTTATTTTGGTAAAATAATTAACATTTTGCAGATTCTGCAAGGTTTATGTAAACTTTTGACCTCTACTCTGTACTGTAGGTGGTGTAACTGTCCTATATTTTAAAAGTGTAATTGAAAATAAATAGTGGAATTAGTAGTTTAGCAGATAAGTAGGTTTGTTTAAAAATATTAACATTTGAAAAACATTTGACAGACAAATGCTTTTTGTTGTTGTAACAATTTACTTTTTTCAAAAGCAGTTGTTAACAATGATTAAGGCATGTACTCTCATGCGTATACAAGGTGTAAGGAAAATAAATAGTACTTTTAATTTATACTAACAGCAACATCAAAATGTTTTGTTAAATATGTATGAAACTAACATAAATACAGACACTAAATTTCAAAGAACTAGGTTTTCGAATGTTATTATTGGACATCTTGTTTAATTGATGAATCGTGTGTTTGATGTATGAAACGTGATCATAGCATGATTAAAATGAGGAAATTTGTGAATAAATATAATTTTCTTAAGTCAAATGTAAATTTTCTTCTTAAACAGTGCTTTAAAACTAAAGCATTACTTAGATCCCTCAATCCACAAAAACTAGCATCAGAGATCCAAGTCACTTCCATGCCCTGTCAGCAGCAGCAGATATTAGTCACTGAATAATTCAGGATGGGATATGTCCCAAGTAATTTGTTTGAACTGAATCTCCAAGAAATATAAATCAGGGAGAGTTAGGTAAAGAGATCCAGACCCACTTCAACAGTTCAGTTCTTTTACATCAATTGTATGCAAACAGAAAAAAAAAAATGAAAAAACAATTTGGATTGGAAACCATTACAAGGACACATTAGGGTAAAAGCACTATAATATTCATGGCTCTGACACTACTTTGACTCATTGAATCTTGAGTGCTACCCATAAGCATGAAATGGATAAATTCAATAATTAATTAACATCTGGTTGACGCCAACCAGACTAAATACAGAAGCCTAAAGTTAAACTAAGGTCAGGAAACTCAAAATGTCCTGTTTATAATTTTTAGACACAGATGAACAGCAACTTCTAAACTGGGTCAAAGAAAACATTTTTTATATATACTGTAGCATGTAAAGGTTTTCACACTGCAGACATACTCTACACTGCCAGTGAATTCCTGCAGAGAAAACAGTGCTCATCCAGCTGAGCAGCCTTCTACTAAACATGGGTGTGTACATGCATGTCATTCGGACCCATCCTGTCCCTCTCCCATCTTCAAATACTGGCGTGCCACAGAGACTTCATCCTGGGATCCTAGACAGTGCAACCTCCCTACTATGAATAATTCAACACTGAGAGAAACAATTACATAAAGTGGGTAATCAATTATTTAGCCCCGATTCTATGTATTATTGAGCGTCCAGGAAGCCTGAATGCTCTTGTAACTTAGTTGTTATGATTGCACCCTAACAGGAAACAGCATGAGCAATGGTTTGGGGACATGGTTAACATGATTGTATGGGGTGACCACTGAGGGGTATTATGTATTTGCTCAAAGGATAGCTGCCAAAAAAAAAAACATACTGGATTGTGCAACAAGGTGAACGATGCCAGATTTGTAGAGATACAAATATGGTACTGTGATGAATAATCACACACAGACAGAATTTTTTTGCATTTGCATTTTCTGGTGATTTTGCATTCAAAATATGTGGTATGAATGTAATAGTATTACAACACATACAAATAAAATCAGACAATACATTAAAAAAAAAAAGAAGATATGACAAATAGATGTGGGATATAGAAAGTATAACCTTGTGAATTACAGATGTTCAAACTTGAAACAACCTGCAAAAATCCATGTTGGCCTGCCAATAGCATGTATAAAGTATAGAAAGACTCATTAATCAACACTGGCTTTGATTTTAAATGGGTTAAAGCAGGGCTTTTCAAACTTTGCCACGGACCCCCAAATATGATTTTTTTCCTCCCCTGTAAGTGACCTCCTTTCTGAAACATAAATACAGCTTTGAAGTTAAAAAATATTTCAAATACAATTGAGGTAGATTACTAAAGGTAATAGTTGAATTTATAAAAAAAAATACCCTGTGTTGTTACCTGAATGATCCAGCGCTGTGTTTTTGTTTTTTGTTTTGTTTTTAGTGTTTATAAGTCTCTTGTTTGTCCTGAACAGTTAAACTGCCCGCTGCTCTTCCGACAAATCCTTCAAGTTGCACAAATTCTTTGGTTTTTCAGCATTTTTGTGTATTTGAACCCTTTCCAACAATGACCGTATGATTTTAAGATCCATCTTTTCACACAGAGGACAACTGAAAAGCAAATATTACAGAAGGTTCAAACGCTCACTGATGTTCCAGAAAGAAACACAATTCATTAAGAGCCGGGGTTGAAAACTTTTGATCAAAATGAAAACATTTTTCTTATTTTGCATATATGTATATTTTTTTTCATTTACTACTGCCCTACAGAAGCTACATAACATACTTACATGTTTCCCAGAAGACAGAAAGTTAAATTTACCATGATCTTCAAATTCAAAATGTTGTCATTCCTGGTGGCTTAATCAGGCATGTGATTGGCTAAGGACAAAAAAGCAGGAAAATATACTAAGACAAACCCCTGAAGAACAGCATGCAGTTCAACTGTTCAGGACAAACAAGTCACTCATAAACAACTATCACTAAACAGCTGTGAATCATTCTGGTAACAACACAGTATTTGTTATAAGGTGTAGACGTGCTGGACGGACGAGACGAGAAACAAGATTACAATAAACACTATCTTTTAATATATACTTAGAATAACAGGCAGGAACAGGCAGGAACATCCACACACGAACACATTGAACGATTAAAGACCGACATTGAACTCAAGAACCAAACAGACTTATAAAGACAGACTAATTACTAAACACAGGTGACGGTGATGACACAGATGATGGGGCTAAACCAAAATGACACAGATCCACAGGGGGAGACAATGGGAGAAACCAAAGACATAAACTGACATAACTATGACATTACGCCCCCCTCCGCAAAGGCGCGTCCTCGCGCCGTACAAAACAGAAACAGAAAACAGACTAGAGGGGCAGCAAAACTGAAAAACAGAGTCCATGGAGGAGGCTTAGGTGGAGGACGCAACCCCGGGAGGGGGACTAAAACAAGAGTCCAAGGGTAAGACAAGACAGTCCAGAGGGGCGACGACGGAGGGAGGAGCCAGGGAGGACATGGGTGGGGCATAAGGCAGGAGGAACCGACCCAGACCGCAACCATGATGACGGCCCACTGTGGAGCCGACGGAGGGAGGAACCATGGTGGACGAAGGCGTGCCGACTCCATGGGGCCGACCGACAGAGGCGGAGCAGATGGATAAGGAGCCCGAGGCGAAGATGGAGAGCCGATGATCCGGGGTGACGCCGAGGATCCGGAGGGCCAAGGTGGAGCAGGCTCTGGCGCCCGAGGCGGAGGCGGAGTCCCGGAGATCCGCGGCGGAGCCGGAGCGACAGAGGATGGAGGCTGTGCCCGCAGGAAGGAGGAGTCCCAAGGAGCCGGTGGGACGGCGCGACGAGGCACAGCCGGAGGAGCAGAGTCCTGAGGAGCCGATGGGGTGACGACTGACCAGGGCGGAGCCGGAAAGACGATGGAGCCCGGTGGAGCTGGTGGATCGACGGGCGACGGTGAAGAGGAGGGCGTCGAGAGCCGTGGTGGAACCGCGGGGTCGAAGGGCCGAGGCGGAGTCCAGGACTCGGAGGCTGGAGGCGGAGCTGAGGAATCCTCCAGCCGAGACGCCGATGGAAGCTGGCAGTCCCGCGGCGAGCCCACTGCACAGGTGGTGGGCTGAGGGTGAGCTGGGGGACTGACTGCTGACCTGGGAGACTTAGGGCGGCTGGGCGGAACCAGCGGGAACTCAGGACGACTGGGCGGAACCAGCGGGAACTCAGGACGGCTGGGCGGAACCAGCAGGAACTCAGGACGGCTGGGCGGAACCAGCGGGAACCAGGCAGATTCAGACAGACGAGGGCGGGTGGGAGGGAAGTCTATGCAGGTCAGTGGCTCAGAGAAAAAGTCAATTAAGTCATATGAGTTGTCTTGGGCAAGATCCGAGAAGAAGTCTATTAAATCCCCAGAATTGGATCCAAGCTCACCCTCAGCGGTGGTGCAGTGGGCAGGGCTCTCTGTAGCCCTCTCTTGCTCCACGTCATACTCCACCGTCGCGGATGTTGATGCCGGCTCTCGCACCTGGTCAGATGGGTCAGGCTCTGTCGCTCTCGGCTCTGGCACTCCATCTGCGGTGGGCTCAGGCTGTAACTCCGCATGTCGGGGTGATGTTTGGCTGGGTTCTGGGTCGTGAGTGGGGTTGACGTCCTCCTCGATGACGCCGACAGTCCAGGAAGATTGGCAGGACGCCAACACCCACTCGATGTAGTCCGGCAGGCTCTCTTGAGGACCCTCCCCGGATAGCAGCGCCTTGGTGGTGGGATTCAGTCCTACGTGATAGTAGATGCATAGGCTGCTATCCGGGAAGTGGGAATGTTCTGCCAGGGAGATGAACTCACGTGTATGGTCCTCAAGAGAGCGTTCCTCCTGCCTCAGGAGGATGAGACGAACAGTAGGGTCCATGATCAAACAATAAAAAACAAAACACTGAGGGAAAAAGACGGAAAATAAACGCAGGGGAAAGTGCCGGGTAAACTTTTCGGTCGGTCTTTCTGTAATAAGGTGACGTGCTGGACGGACGAGACGAGAAACAAGATTACAATAAACACTATCTTTTAATATATACTTAGAATAACAGGCAGGAACAAGCAGGAACATCCACACACGAACACATAGAACGATTAAAGACCGACCAAAGACTAAACTCAAAGACAGACTTATAAAGGCAAACTAATTATCAAACACAGGTGACACAGATGACTAATAATTACAAGGACAGGTGTAACAGATGACGGTGACGAGGGCTAAACCAAATGACAACAGAATGGCAGGGGGAGACAATGGGTGAAACCAAATGAACAGACATGAACTGACAGAACTGTGACAGTATTAAGGTCATTATGTATTTATATTTATTTTATTTTGGTAAAATAATTAACATAATATTACTAGTAAAATGGATTTATTTCCCATTACTTGCTATCTGTCACGTATTGGTCGTCTTGTCATCATTAACTCTTGCACTACACATCATGGACTTCATTCCCCACAAACCACTGCACTAATCACTGCATTCACCTGCTCCTTGTTTCTCACTGCACTGATTACCGCTCACAGCTGCACCTCATCACACTGACTGCATTTAAGCTTCTCACACACACAGCCACCTTGCGAAGTCTTATTGTTCCTAATGGTCGTAATTCCGAGCGTTTCTTCCTGTGTTTGTTTTCCCGTGTGTTTGATTCCTGGACTCCCTCCCGTGTTTGATTCTCGCTGCCAGCCCCGACCTTTCTGCCTGTTTTTTGACGACGATTTCTGCCTGCCCCTTTGTGTTTGTTTGTTTGAATAAAATGCTGCAAATGGATCCGCACGTCTCTGACCTTCCTTGTGACACTATCTTTTTCTACCCGCCAAATAATAATATAAACTAAAAAATATATAAAAATATATTATTTTTAATAGAACAAAGTAACTGATTAATGTCATGATTTCCAACCAGTATTTAAAATAAAATGGTAATAATCTCTTGGTGGTACCCAGACAGCAGTTTGGAAACCTTTGGGATTTGAATGTCTGTATTTGATATCTGCCTAAGCCAAAAAATCTGAATTCAAACTATACGGTTTAAAACAGGTTAAAACAGGTCCAAAAAAAAAAATAAGAGGGAAATTTGTGAAAGTGAAAATTCTTGCACTTTAAACGCACAAGACATTGGCTGCAACAGAGGTACGTGCCACCTGAGAGACTGTCGACCGTGTCTACAGTGATATGAAGGGGATGTTTGCCAGAAGCCTTGAGAATTTTCAATGAAAAAAAGAAACGTTTTCCGCTCCACCTTAGTAAAAGAGACAGCAAATCAACAGGGATATCTGTCTTAGATCTCAGACACGCTGATAAGTATCCCATGTGCCGGCAAAAGTTTGACTCAAGTTTGACAAAACTGAAAATGGGCCTTTTCAAGCAAGCAGAGCCTGGTCGTGAATGTAAATTTAAAGGCTGAGGAATAATACTTTTACAGTGAAACATAGAGCCATCATACATACAGATGAGACTGTCATTTGGTAAACTGTGCTTTTAATTCATTTTCATGTGGGAATTTAGAAGTCTCACCGAGATCACTGAGCTCACTAAGATGCTGTGGGAGCCGCTTACCTCCCTGGTGTCAGCGTCTGATTATATGTCATGATGGAGTATGTGAGCTTCGTACATGACACTGGGCTGGAGAGATGCTGTCTCCTCACATAACAGATGAACATCATCACAGCAGCCATATATCACACTGACAGTAAAGACTAACTTAACAATGCCAAAGCCAGACAAGCAAAATTAACATGCTTAGGCATACATGTTTGCTTTTTTATCCCAGTCGAGACATTCATTTTCATACTGAGCTAATGAAACAGTCTATATGTCCCAACCTCACGCTTACATTTTCATTAAAATGCTAAATCTAAATCACTTAGCATGCCAGAAATCCCACAGGGTCCAAGTTATCAACAGAAAAATCAATGATATGATTATATAACCCAAGTAACTTACATAAACCAACAACGACATTGATAGGTAGCACCATATCAACAGCTAGATTACATTCAAGGACAGAAAACAACCTAAAGATGTCTTTCAGTAAAAAAAAAAAAAAAAGATCCTTAAATAAGAAAACGCGCAACACGTGTTCTGGGAGAACCTTTTCCCTCACAAGCTGTTGTAATAAACAAGGCCGCTGAGGCGAGATCTCAAAAGGGACAACAGTCAAAAAAAACATGCCCAACTCCCAACACGTTAAGAGCCAACTAGTACTCCTGAGGCAACTCAAGCTTGTTTTAACCCAGTTCATGAAGTGTGGTGGCACACTGTGCTATGCTCCCTAGATCATTTTATTTCTAACACTGGGCTTGTTGCCAGATGATGGTCCCACTAAGAAATATGGTCTGTCACAGTTGATTCTGCCACCATATTCATCTTTAGGTGTGTGTGGTGGAGGGTTGGGGGGCAGAAGGAGTTTATGCAAATAATAAATGATAAAAGGCAATCAAAAACAAGAGCTTCGAAAGACCAGCGTTCTGATTGTATGCACTGCACAAGCTCCACAGGGCATCTTATTGATCATGTGACCTTTAGCATTACAATGTCAAAACTGTGGAGGCTGCAGTCAGCAGAATCCATCAGTATTTCAGTGAAAGGACACCGAGGCTATGCCAGGACATCTACACGCATTATACACAGATTTGCATAATTTTAAAATGACTTTAAATGTTCTAGGAGAATCTTTTTTCTCAGATGGACTTGCTATGCTTTAGTTCTAATCTGTCAGTTCATTAGTACTTATTATAAGGCTGGATGTTCTGACTATTATTTTATTGCAACGTTTCCACGTGTAATGATACACAGGGGGTGAAGACTTTTTGAATTTAAAGATCAGGGCTTCATAATGCATTGTTTTTCCTTCTGGAACATCAGTAAGCATTTGAACCTTCGGTAATAGTTGCATGAGTCCCTCAGTTGTCCTCAGTGTGAAAAGATGGATCTCAAAATACAGTCATTGTTGGAAAGGGTTAAAATACACAAAAACTCAGAAAAACCCAAGAATTTGTGGGACCTGGAGGCTTTTTCTGTAGAACAAACAAGGTACTCATTAACAACTATCACAAAAAAATTTCACAGTGCATTCAGATATTCTTAGACTAACTGAATCTTGGGATTTAAGATTCGATCAAAATCAAGAAATCAATATTTTTTACCCAGCCATATTCATTAATACTTTCTTTTACTGCACAAAACTATATGAAAATTTAAAAAAAAAAACTCATGTATGTTTTTGCACTCCAAAAAAAAAAAACTCAAAATATATATATTTTACAGGCTTGATTATTCATATAACACATTTTATTCAATAAAAAGTCTTAAACAAGTCTATTTTAGGGTATTTCATTAAATGCAAATTCAACAGTTTTCTGAAAAGGAATGCCAATATATTCACCTCTGACTCAAAATTATTTTTGTTGGAGCAAAATGCCTCCTAATCTGCTTATCCACCAACTCCTGGAAGTCAAACACATTTTGTACTTACCCTCCAGATAGATCCTTCTTCCCTTCACAGTCATCATGGATCTGTGCTCATAAAGCTCAGCAGTGCACCTGAGGCTCTGCTACAGGTCTTGTTCGGTCAACAACAAAATTCACAAACATGGGCAAAGAAATTCAATTATCCCAGCCATATATCTCCACGAATGCCACCGCGGAGGAAATTGAATGTTGATCTTCCGATTCGATTGGCTCTCCAATGAAATGTAATAGCATTACATAATTGAATGAGTGGGAAAACGACAGGGCAAACAGAGGCAGGATGTTAAATATGAACTGTGCTCACACAGGATGTTGAGGAGATCAGACAGTCAGGGGTAGGAGTGGACATAGAAAGTGTTGATAATTTAGTATTATAAAATGTTTTTCAATAACTATATATTACAATGTAATTGACAATCTTTCTTAATAAAATACATCATTTACATACATTTATATTAGTTTTCACTAAGATTGTCAGGGAACTTGACTTCTTGCCTTTACTTAAGATGCACACACAATGTTATCTTGAGATTTAACTTCCAAGACAGAAAAGATGCCGGCACTAAGTATGCATATATTACACGGTACATTCACAAACATAACGTACTTGCTGAATTACTGATGATTATCTCTTTCAACAAAAGAAAAAAAAGCCTCAAACTGTTTACCTTATAAAACAGGTGGATGCAGCCATATGCAGTGAGCTGCAAGGTAAACCACTTATTCAGAATTACATGCATACGGTAGACCGAATCTACTGTCTGTTACAATAAAGATTGTCTAAGCTACAGTAATTTTGCATCCCACCATCTGTCAACTTGCTTCGTAAAGCACCGCCCCATTTGAACAAACTACACAATACACTGCATACAACCTAATTTCAACACACTAGATTATGTCATAATAAGTCAGACAGCATAAAGTGATATCCATGTGAAACTAATCAAATTTTATGACAACGTCGTCATCTAAATGTCTCGCAGTCCCAGAGTACTAGGTATCATTGCGATTTTTAATTCATCCATATAACAACGTACAAGCAGGCAAACACACAGAGCAAAAAATGTATTCAAGGAGAATGCAAATTGGTTCATTAATATTAATAACTTTTACAGTAAGATGCCAGTCAGGAGAAAACGTTGGGAATTTGCAAGTCTAATCTGGACTTTAGGACTCTAGGAAGGGTTTGTTCCACATCACAGCGAAAAGATGTCTTACTGTGACTGGAGGGAACAAATTATCTCTGTTACATCAGATTTTATCTGTTTCAAGACAAAGAAGAAATAAATAAATCAAAAAAAGTGAGTCATAAGGGTCACATCCACCAATTTAAGTCTAAGTTGTCCTCAGTTTCATATAAATAATTATGCTCTCCTACACACTGTCCTCTGATATACAACACCTCTTCTAATGTTGACGTGCTAATATCATGTAATGGCGCATACCACATCAGCTCATCCCTCTGCTTCCCTGCTTTAGTTCTCTCCTCATTAAGACCCTAGTACTGACACCTATATTCTCCTTTGAGCTCTACTGCCCACTTATCCTTTGCCAGTCCTGTACTAATGAAGCCTCATTTGTTGACTCTGAGTGATTAGACTTAATCAGGGCTTAATGACCTTGAGGCCACAAATGCAAAAAGGCAAAGGCTTGTTAGCCTGGGAGAGTTGTTGTATTTTTATGTGCATGTAGAAAGGAAAACATGTGAAAATGAAGAATCCACCAGATTTAAAGGGCTCATATCATACATTTTTTACTTAACTTCTCCCTTGAGATTCACTTATAATATTGCTGAAGCTTTATGAGCCAAAAAGAGTCATATTTTAGTTTCTCATTACCACTTTCCACCCTCACTCTGAGTCTTTTAAGAAACGCCTCCTTCACATGTCATTATTTCTCCGGTTCTTCTCGCAAGGGTTGGGATATTTCTGTTGGTTCAAATAAAGTTTTAAATGTCCTATTCTTCAAAAACAGTCTTTTTGTAAAGCTTGCATTTCATTTTGATAGGATCACAACGATTCACACTGAAAGGTTCTGCATAAACTGTTTTAGACAGATTCAGACTGTATTGATTCTCGTTCGTTATGCTTGTGATTAAGAAAAATTACATTCCTTTTGACATTCTTAAAACATGATTTTTAGATGCTTCCTCGCAAACGTATTCAAAGCACAGCTTATGTAACTCACACAACTGTTCAATTACATCAAACACACAGAGAAAAGTCTTTTACAGTCTTTTCTTCTAAGTGCATAATTATCTGCTAGATAAAATCTCGTCAGAAATTCAAAACTGAGGCTCAAACACATCAGCACTGTGTGAGATTTTATAGTATGGCCCAGTTGTTACTGTATCCTTTCCACTGCTTTGTATGCCTCACAGCAACTGCAATATGTATTCAATATGCCCGGATGTTCCAGAGAGACGAGATTAATTATGAGAACCATAGCATCATGCTAAAGTGGTCTACAAGTGAATGACAGCCCATGCAGGAAAGGAGACAAGCGAAGAAACAGCAACGTTCCACCATCCGGAGAAAACACATAAAGCATGACATTCAAAAAAGGTCAGCCTCTCGCTGTCTTTCATCCACAGACAGGCTAACACACACCCACACAAACTCAAGCAGGTATCTACACACAACCCTTACCACAACCTGCAGTTCCACAGCCAAAGTTAAATCTTTTCTTTCATTCTTGAAATATTAGATGCCCTTTATTCCCTTGTGTATATTAATGCCAGTCAGGTTTACAACTAAATAGTTCTATGAGTTCAAACACTGCTGAAATACAGACAGCATGCAGTAATGCAGATTTAATGCTAAGCTGTTATAAACATGATCGGCCACATCAACAAGGTCTATAACTCCTGGAAAAATACATCAATTAGCATTTCTATTCTTAAAGGGATAGTTCACCCAACAATGAAAATTCTGTCATTACACTCTAAAAAATGCAGAGTTATTTTTTTTTTAACTCAAATGCTGGGTTCATCTTGTTGGGTCATTTTATTGGGTTATTTTTAAGATTTTTTTTTACCCAGGTGCTGGGTAGTTTTTCTGTAACTAAGCTTCTGGGTAATTTTTAATGCTGGGTTATTTTTTTCTACCCAATTGCCTGTCTCCGATGAAACAACCCCAGTTGCTGAGTTACAGTCAGAGCGTGGGCTTTTTGTATCCTCTACAGGAGAGTATAGTTCTCAGAAATAAAGGTTCGCATACATTTTATGTCATTTATAAAGTCTTGACTGTGCAATAAATTATATAATTTTACCCAAGGCAAAATAAAAGGAAGAGATATCAGTCAACTGCGTCAGCAGCGGTTGTTCGTTTCGCAAGATGGAAACGCCTTTTGCCTTGCATAACATAAACTAATTTTATTTGTTGTAATACTGAATTTAATTAAATTTTATGTTAAAATATGTTCTCTAATCTCAGTACTGTTTGTTTATGGGCAGGTTATGGAGTCAGTCTCGGCATCTTTCAGCTACGAGTGAAATGCGAGGCAGCACTCTGAGGTTCGTAATTCATCCGGCAAACAGCATGGATGTCAGTCTTCGACGCACTTTCACTAGAATACTATGACGCATGTGTAGAACTGACGTAGAATGTCCTTCTCTTAGTTCAAAAAATAGGGCAAAAAATTGCAAGTCAGCCTCTCTGTCGGAATCTTCAGACATGTTTAAAGGGGTCATCGGATACCCATTTTCCAAGTTCATATGATTCTTCAGGGTCTTAATGAAAAGTCTCTAATATACTTTGGTTAAAAATTCTCAATAATAGTGTAATAAAAAACCCTTTTACCTTGTTAAAATCAGCTCTGCAAAATATCAGTTCATTTTATCACATGGGCCCTTTAAATGCAAATGAGCTCTGCTCGCCCCGCCCCTTTCTGCTGAGGGATTAGGAGCTGTAATGTTTACTTTAGCCGCATTCAGCTGCGTTAGCTGCATTTAGCCGCAATTAACGGCAAAACTTGCCAGCAAGCACATTATTAACAAAGGCCATTTGCAAAGATTAATAAAAAAAAACCTTATACTCACTTCTGCTGTGGGTGAAATTGCATCACGAATGATTCACACGAACATAAATGAATATGTAGATCGCGATCTGTGCTTTCCTTTTAAAAACTAAAGTAACGTTGTCCTTTGCCTCTTAAGCGGCTCAGATGTCAGTAGTAAATGACAACTACCATGTTCATTATTACATCCAACAACAGAACACCTCAATCGCTCAATTAGAGTCTTCCTCTGCACCTGAGTCGACAAAATGGCAATCGTATTCAGACTGTTTCAGCTCAGTGAGGGCGGGCCTAAGATAAGACGCTCATGTCAATCAACTGTGTGCCATCACAACAACAAGAAGCTGAGAATGACCTGATTTTAAAAAGGGGATATTACTTTTAAATATTAAAAAAATACCAGTGAGTGGACTTTTATCATTGTAGGGTGGTTGTGTACACAAACTGCCTACACACAATAATGTTCAAACAACATGTAAAAGTTAGTTTTGCATCCAATGACCCCTTTAAGACTGCTTTATTATGTCTCCAATTTTGCGTAGCTAGAAGCATCTGCATTTACATTCTAGCATACATAGCCTTACACAGATGCAAATATATACACATACAGGCATACATGAAAATGCACACGTGCAAACACAGACAGCACAGTCTCTCCCAGGTTTGCTCATCAGTATTCCACGGCCACAGCATGCTGCAGTGACACTGCTGTTATCTGGCCTCTCTTCCGCTCTGCTATGTGGCTTTGGGAGAGGCTACACAGAGCTTCATGCTTATCTGTGACAAACCTCCCCATCTGAGACTGTTTGCTTTCTACTCACTCACTCACTCACTCACTCACTCACTCACTCACTCACTCACTGTCTCTCTCGCTCCGTCTGTCTGTCTGCCTGCCTCTCTCTTTCTCCCTGTTGTGGTCATTCAGAGTCTTTTATCTTGATTATCTGATTTATCTGATGAAAACAATAGTACACAAGAGCTTTAGAAAAAAATTGTGGCTTTGCAGCTGTACTAAGAGCTCCATATGGGAAAAGGGGGAAAAAAGACCATGTCACTTGTCTTTGCTTTCACTTTAATTCCCATCAGCTTCAAAGGTAGGCAGAGAAGACATCTGGTAGAATTAAACTGCTAAAAATATCGGTGAGGATACTCAGAGCAGTAGACATCTCGCCGTAAAAGCCAGAAGACATCAAAGGTTTGTACGGAGCATCTTCAGGGGGCAGAGTCTTATGGATTTTAATGAAGGCACTTTTTCTGCTACCTTTGCGAGAGTCTCCCAAGCTGAGATTTATTAGCGAAAGATTAGTGGCTACTGCTAGCTTCCTGTCTGGCAGAATAGCATGTCTAATCCACTGGTTTCATATTGTCAGTTTGCTGCTAAAGTGCTGCATCGTGCAAAAATGATTTAATGTAGGTGAAACATTTGAAGCAGCACTTCCCTTGTTATTTTTACCCTTCTGTCGGACTGACACGAGCTTGAGTGGCTTTTTTCCTTGCTGGGTAATGCCATTTTGATGCTACACAGGTGCAGACTGCACCTGCTGTCTCTCAGTGCTGCTCTTTCATTGGCCCAGATGTATCGCGAAGCAGAATCTTGGCCAATCAGGCATTACTGAGTGTTGCCAAAAGCAACTTGTGATCTGTGTGGTAGCGCATGCTGAAATCAACTTAGAGCAACCAGTCTGCCGTTAGACACGCAATGCAAACAACAGTAATGTGAGAGGAAACTGTGCTTTGCATAAAATATCACAGCTAAAGAAAAAGAGACTATCTCCCTGCTATTTTTCAAAGTTAAAAATAAAGTCAAATTGTAAAAAAGTATAAAATTACAAAAACAACTTTTGTATGATGGCAACGTGTTTGAATGATGAATGCAAGAATTGCATTACAGAGATAATTATATTATTGTCTTCAATAGAGAACATCAGTCCTTTAACTGAATAAGAATAAATGAATACAAACAGAGGAATCAGTGTCTTAAGCTCAAGACTAGCTGCCAAGCTGAAGCCCATTTCCTTTTTCACAGAAGTGGAACAGTAGTTTGTTCTCTTGCCCCCTGAATCAGTGCCCTGTAAATTGGCACTCACAAAAAGGATGTTTCTCTCCATTTGGTTGACAGTCTGAGCTACACTGCAGGCACTGAGCAGTAAAGAAATTTAAACAAACTGTCCTTCAAGGAGCGATAACCTGTGGCACTGCTGGCGCAACATTTAATCTCATTAAATAACATTACTATTTAAACAGAAATTTTTTAAATTAACCTGAAAATTTTTTTGACCTGTTTATTACTAATTATACCAAAATTTTAATAGAGATAGAGTGAAATTAACTGATAAGTGGGCAATAATTGTTGTTTTTGGTAATTGAAGAATAAAATAAAAAATAAATAAAATAAAATAATAAAAATAAAATATTAGGAAATGTTGCCTCAAATACAAAAATTACTAAAACTAAAGCAGAAATAATGCTACAAGTGAATCACAACATTAGAATTAACAGTATAAAAACTGATTCGTTTTTGCAATTCACTAGATTATATTTAATAGCGTTAATATATATTTTTTTAAGATTAACTTTGTGCATTAGATGACAGCAAAGGTAATAAAAATCCTCCCCAAAAAATGCACCAAAAAATAATGTTGCTAATATATTTTCCATATATTTTTGTTATATTTAAAAAAAAAATCGTAATCACATTTTTTAAATATATTTTATTTTAAGCTTTTTACATTTTAGAGAGCAATCTCTAATTAATTATCCAATTATGGAAAAAAAAATGCTGTTATATTTGATCAAATTAACCACCCTCTTAAAAAAAAGTTTAATTGAGTTATCATTGGTCACCTTCCAAATATTCAAAGAAGGACTTCCAAATCTGTACAAATCTCTTTGGTTTACCCACTATCTCGTATCTATTTTTTTTCCATATGTAACACATTACCAATCTCTGTAAGCCACGCTTCAAACTTAGGTGCAAACTATTGCCTTTTTTGCTATGGCAATCTCATATTTAACTGTTTGGATCTAACTGAAACTATACCAGCCTAACATTGCAATAAGAGAGTCGTGAGGAAAATCTTAATAAAAATTTAGCCTGTAAAACTTCTTTTAAGCTTTAGAATATCGTCATGCCACATAATAATGAAATGTCTTTAATATCTCCATACAGCAGCTAATGTACCAAACACATACCACATACTTGCAGGCAATATTCTTAATGTATGCAGCAAATTTTCCTGACTAACTCGGTCTCCCATTCTAGATAATGGCATGCTGTTCTGTATCTTGCTGGGAGGGTAATTAACACCATTCCTGCCTCCTTATTATCTCAGATGCTGAAAATTATAAAGACAAATGTGCACGCCGTTTTCAGAAATGCAGAGTCATGCCTGCAGTGTCTTTGCACCTCATCAATGTCCTTGGAAAGCATCTGCATTGGACAGAATTTTGGCATGATAGTGCCAAACATAACAAGCCATCAGGGATCAGTTACTAACTTTTAGCGTCTTCCCTCTGTCCTTGTGATCACACTGCTGTCAGAGGAACTTCACTGTTTCATTATATACAATTCAGGTTAAGCATATGGACAATCTGTAGGTTTTTATCTTCACCAGGAAATCAAATATATACATATCCTTCTATATTATGAATTATTCTCTCCACTGTACCAGTTCAGCAAACATGACTATGCCTTGGTGTCCTTTAGTGATCAATGGACTGGACCAGATGTTGTGGTGTAAGGTCAATTTCTTGACCACACTGCACTTTCTTCAGTCTGCTGAAGGTGGAAGGTCTTCTCTGGAGTATTAAGTAACATTTAAATGGCCACTCACCCTTATTCCTGCACTTCCTTGCAAATTGTTCCATCCTCACACTAAGCATGCTTGAGTCCTTATCATGGCTCTTTAATGCCCTATAGAGCTCAATGCTTCTTCGTTTTCTGTGAAAACATAAGAAGCACATATTGTAGTAACGCTATTGCACACTACACGTTTGTACAGATATCTTTGTGGGACTTGGCATTGACACTATTTTGTTTTTATACTGACCTAACGATATTTTCTATCAGTTAAACCTAATCCTACCCCTCATAAAACACTTTTTTGCATGTTCACATTTTTAAATAAACATCATTCAGTATTTTAATACATTGTACCTCCTCATGAAATGTTAGTTTTACTATCCTTGTGGGGACAATTGGAGTATAAACCTGTAACTTACACTTCTGTGTGTGCGAGTGGACTAGAGCAATATGACAGAAAACCACAAGATGTCATACTTAACTCGTCTTACCTGCCATACTGTATGTAATAGTTTGGTCGTCATTACCAACATATTTTTCACAAATATTCATAATTTACTCACCATCACATCGTCCTAACGCCGTATAACTTTCTTCCATTGAAGAAAAGGGGAATTTGTCAGGACATATTATTTAATGCTAATATATTAAGAGTAAATGAGGAATGTGGCCACATCCAAAAATGACAGAGAATGACTAAAGTTATATGACAGGCTTATGCGACGTACAGTAAATATACACAGTTTTATTTAATTAAAATCGCGTCCACACACTTTAAGTTAAAAAATGGCGCCAACAGCGTCAATGACGGCATGACGTTGACGCGCAATTTTGTAGTCCATACAACTTTTTTGTAGTAACGTTATATTTCAGAGCTGATTTTTATTCCGATATGTGACCCTGCTGGACCACAAAAACAGTTATAAGGGTCATTATATTACATTGAGATTTATACATCAACTGACAGCTAAATAAATAAGCATTCCATTGATTCCATAGGATAATATTTTTCCCGAGATATAACAATTTGAAAATCTGAGGGTGCAAAAAATTAAATATTGAGAAAATCGCCTTTAAAGTTGTCCAAATAAAGTTTTTAGAAAATGCATATTACTATTTAAAAATTAAGTTTCGATGTATTTACAGTGGAAAATTTACAAAATCTCTTCATGGAACATGATCTTTACTATATCCTAATGATTTTTGGCTTAAAAGAAAAATTGCATATTTTGACCCATACAATGTATTTTTGGCTATTACTACAAATATGCCCATGCTATTTAAGACTGGTTTTGTGGTCCAGGGTCACATATCTGATTATTACGTTACGCCACAGTTTACCACTAGATGTCAGACCTGGCATTTTTAAGAAACATTACTACTCTAAGTAGTCATTGCTAATGGCTACCCATTGTAGTTTAGATTTAGGTCCTATCTGTCAAATACAACAACTAATATATTTTTTAGTATTATTTAGTATTTAGATTTAATCCCATTATCTCTCTTTCATATTAACAAATTAGCCTATATATTGTAAGAGGGTGTAATCAAAAAAATATAGTATTATATTAGTTAAAATATTAGTTTTAACATTTGTGTAGTCACAAAATTATGATGTGCAATTAAAAAAAACATTAATGACGCTGATATATTCACATAAACAGATTTATATTGATACAATACAACTACAGTGGCTTGCAAAAGTATTCATACCCCTTAATTTTTTTCATATTTTGTTATATTGCTGCCTTATGTTAAACTGCTTTAAATTATTTTTCCCCCACATCAATCCACCATAATGGCAAAGCAAAAGACAGACAAAGATTTTAGCATCTTTGCAAATGTATTAAAAATAAATAACTCAAATGATTCCATTTTCCGGCACAGTTTAAATTTTGCTCAGGGGCATTCATATTTCTTGTAGATGTTACTGTAGTTTAAGTGGAGTTAACATGTGGCAAATTCAATTGAATGGGTATGATTTGAAAAGACAAACATTTTAATAAAAAGGTCTAACAGCTGAAAATGCATATCAGAGCAAAACACTGCCTGTAGAGCTCAGAAATAGGACTTCATCAAGCCACAGATCTGAGGAAAAGTCAAAAAAAAAAAAAAAAAAAAATTCTGCTGCATTGAGGGTTCACAGAGGCATGTGGTCTCTGTTGCCCTTAATGGAAGAAGTTTAAAACAACTAGAGCTTCCTAGAGCTGGCTTCCTGGCCAAACTGACCAACTGATGGAGAAAGGCTTTGGTTAGAATGGTGACCAAGATCCTGATGGTCACTCTAGTTAAGCTCCATGATCATATGTGGAGAAACCTGCAGAAGGACAAAACATCACTGCAACACTCCACCGATCTGGGCTTTATAGCAGTATGGCAAGACTCCTCTCCTCAGTTAAGAGGCATGAAAATACTTGCAATTTGCAGAAAGTAAGCACCTGAAGGACCCTCAGTCTGTGAGAAACAAGATTCTCTAGTCTGATGAACCTCAATTCTAAGCATCATATATAGACGAAACCAGCACTGTTCATCACCTGAAGAGTACCATCCAAAAGTAAAGTGTGGTGGTAGCAGCCTCATGCTGTTGGACTGTTTTTCAGTGGCATGGACTAAAGGACTCCTCAAAGTAGAAGAAAAGCTCAACACAGCAAAATACAGAGATAGCCTTAATGAAAACCCAGTCTACAGTCGTGGCCAAAAGTTGTGAGAATGACACAAATATTAGTTTTCACAAAGTTTGCTGCTAAATTGCTTTTAGATCTTTGTTTCAGTGATGTACTGAAATATAATTACAAGCACTTCATACGTTTCAAAGGCTTTTATTGACAATTACATGACATTTATGCAAAGAGTCAGTATTTGCAGTGTTGGCCCTTCTTTTTCAGGACCTCTGCAATTCGACTGGGCATGCTCTCAATCAACTTCTGGGCCAAATCCTGACTGATAGCAACCCATTCTTTCATAATCACTTCTTGGAGTTTGTCAGAATTAGTTGGTTTTTGTTTGTCCACCCGCCTCTTGAGGATTGGCCACAAGTTCTCAATGGGATTAAGATCTGGGGAGTTTCCAGGCCATGGACCCAAAATTTCAACGTTTTGGTCCCCGAACCACTTAGTTATCACTTTTGCCTTATGGCACGTGCTCCATCGTGCTGGAAAATGCATTGTTGTTCACCAAACTGTTGCTGGATTGTTGGAAGAAGTTGCTGTTGAAGGGTGTTTTGGTAACATTCTTTATTCATGGCTGTGATTTTGGGCAAAATTGTGAGTGAGCCCACTCCCTTGGATGAGAAGCAACCCCACACATGAATGGTCTCAGGATGCTTGACTGTTGGCATGACACAGGACTGATGGTAGCACTCACCTTTTCTTCTCTGGACAAGCCTTTTTCCAGATGTCCCAAACAATCGGAAAGAGGCTTATGACTTTGCCCCAGTCCTCAGCAGTCCATTCGCCATACTTTTTGCAGAAGATCAATCTTTGCTGCCCTTCTTGACACCAGACCATCTTCCAAACGTCTTGGCCTCACTGTGCGTGCAGATGCGCTCACACCTGCCTGCTGCCATTCCTGAGCAAGCTCTGCACTGGTGGCACTCCGATCCCGCAGCTGAATCCTCTTTATGAGACAATCCTGGCGCTTGCTGGACTTTCTTGGACGCCCTGAAGCCTTCTTAACAAGAATTGAACCACTTTCTTTGAAGTTCTTGATGATCCTATAAATTGTTGATTTAGGTGCAATCTTAGTAGCCACAATATCCTTGCCTGTGAAGCCATTTTTATGCAACGCACTGATGGCTGCACGTGTTTCTTTGCAGGTCACCATGGTTAACAATGGAAGAACAATGATTTCAAGCATCACCCTCCTTTTAACATGTCAAGTCTGCCATTCTAACCCAATCAGCCTGACATAATGATCTCCAGCCTTGTGCTCGTCAGCATTGTCACCTGAGTTAACAAGACGATTACTGAAATGATCTCAGCAGGTCCTTTAATGACAGCAATGAAATGCAGTGGAAAGTTTTTTTTCGGGATTAAGTTAATTTTCATGGCAAAGAAGGACTATGCAATTCATCTGATCACTCTTCATAACATTCTGGACTATATGCAAATTGCTATTTTAAAAACTTAAGCAGCAACTTTTCCAATTTCCAATATTTATGTAATTCTCAAAATTTTTGGCCACGACTGTAGAGTATTCAGAACCTCAGAATGGGCAGAAGGTTCACCTTCCAACAGGACAATGACCCTTTGCACACAGCAAGAGTGGCTTGAAGACAACTCTGTGAATGTCCTTGAGTTGCCCAGCCAGAGCCTGGCTTGAACCCAATTAAACATTGCTCGAGCACCCGCCCCTTTTGCTCAGATGCCCAAAGTGCCCTTCTGTCAGAGGGCATCTGCAGGTACTAAAAACTCCTCAATTTAGTTGTATCAAATTTAAGGGCATAAAAAGTTTGAAATATGTTAAATAGTATAAGAAAATACTTAATTATAATTTAGGAGGTCGTACATTTGGGGACGGAAAGACAAGAATCGCGATAGGGCTGGATTAAACTTCAAAAGGCAATGATGTCTTTGAATAAATATGCACGCTGTAGGTTTCAAAGTCAAAACGGGGCACTGATGTCTTTATATGAATGTATCTGAAGGGAACCGACTGTCCTCATGCCATTTTATGCCTTAATATTCTACCGTACATTGTCAAATCATACTGTTCATTTTACTTCTGCGGCTCTTAAAAAGGGTCACAATTTGCCTTAAATTGAAATTTAAAATATTTTAAATAGTGAAATAAAATTCCTTCCTTAATATGTTTGTTTTATTTCTATACTCTGCAGTAAAGCCTGTTGTCTGCAATCTTACAATACAATACAAATTGTGCAATAGAATACAATACAAAGTGAAAAAATTATTACTGATTCTGTTGTTTGAGTCCTGAAACGCAATTTAAACTTCAAATAATGCATAATTTGTCTTATTAATGACATTGTTACTTGTTACATAAGTAACTGGATGCCTACAATGAGGTGGTGGACCCATAGGGGCTCTTTAATGCCTTGTTTCAGATGCCCTTTCTATACTTTGAGCACCTGCCCCTTTAAAGGTCTCTGCACGGCCCTGGGGCAGTATGCTGAGAGCTGGGATGAAGATGGGGAACAATGTAATTATGTCATTACTTTATTTAATGAAATGCACACAGTGTTTAGACACTTTCAATTCAGGTCACACTCTTGGAAATTATTGTGAAAATAATCTTTAAAACAGGAAGCATTCTACATTCAGACTTGTTAAGACATAATGTCTGGCTTTGCATGCAGCACACAAAATTGTACGTCCCTCAACTGGAGCAAATTTCGGTTAGGGTTTAATGATAAATGAAAATTCTGAGTGATTATATCAGACACGTAGACATCTTGCTAAAGGCATACCCATGAATAAATCGATGCATTTTTGTTGCTTATAGCACATTCGGTCTTATGTAATATTCCCATGCCCAAAGTCAACAGTGGCTGATTTCCATTAAACTTCTACACTTATAACACAGCTTTTCCCTGCTTGAATGCAATCAGCATCCCATGGTTGGACAGTTGATTGATTTACTTTTCTGAAACAACCTTGATAACAGCTTTGTTCTCCTCCTTTACTTCTAAGTTGCCAACCAGTGTACTGGTCACACTATTTCTGTAGAAAAAAACTATTTACCTTATTTTGGTTTGATGCTTGGTATTTTTTCCTTTAAAAAAGCTTGAATAACACCCCAGGTAATAGTGAACAATAAACCCACAGGCAATTATATATGTACCTTTTTTCAAGTTTAATGCATGCTGCTACATTTTCTCTAAAGGTTTCAATGTATTTCCCCAAGTGACAAAAAGACAGAATGTTTTCCTCTGCTGTTGCTAATGAAGACACTAAGGCATTCTTTTGAAAGCAATCAGATGAGAAAAACTGTCATAACATTCATATAACTGACCACAAAATCCTCACTAAACAGATAACTCAAAGCAGTTTTACATGCAGCTACATTTACTAATAAGCATATAAGCTTCTATCTATATATACTCGCTGTGTAATTTTCAGAAGTACTGTTTGCAGAATATATAACTTCTTTTGAAAAAATAACACTCACCTAGTTCACCTAAAACAACCCCAGATCTAGAATACACCCTCAAGCCTTTTTAGAAAACAATATGTGAGATTGTTAGGTGAGATCCTGCCATGACAGCTAATTAGCATGACTCCTCATCATGCTAAATGTGCACTATGGAAAGAGCCTCTCATTACCATCTCATAAGACCTATGTATAAAAACCCTCCCATCAGAACTGTCTCTGATGTCCCTTTTCTTGTTGTTATGGAAACCCTGCAGACAAAATTATTAGCCATTCCTGTCCAGGTCTTCCTAGTCTATCAGTGACATGTTTAATCCCTGTATTATCGGCTCTCGAGTGTCATTTAAAACTGCAATGAATCAGCATGGTCATGTTGATGCAGATAACATCCAAAGTGTTACTTGAATGTCAAGTAACCAACATTATGGAGTTCAGCCTTTGATTCTTGGGTGCTACACTACAAGTGAAAAGTTTAAAAGTTTATTAAAATTATAATATCTGTGTTCTATATAGATATATTTTAAAATGTAATTTATTCCTGTGATCAAAGCTACATTTTCAGCATCATTACTCCAGTGTTCAGTGTCAGGTGATCCTTCAGAAATCATTCTAATATGGTGATTTGCTGTTCAAGAAACATTTATTATTATTATCAACAAAATATAAAACAGTTGAGTAAATTGTTTCAGGATTCTTTGATGAATAGAGAGATCCAAAGATAAGCATTTATCTGAAATAAAAAGCTTTTGTAACATTATACACTACCATTCAGTCTAAGAAGAAGAAATTAATACTTTTATCTTCCAAGAATGCTTTCAATTGATCAAAAGTGATGCTAAAAACATTTATAATGTTACAAAATATTTCTATTTTATATAAATGCTGTTCTTCTGAACGTTCTATTCATCAATGAAACTATTCATTCTACTCAGCCGTTTTCAACATAGTAATAATTTTTGAGCAGCAAATCAGAATATTAGAATGATTTTTGAAAGATCATGTGACTGGAGTAATGATGCTAAAAATTCAGCTTTGAAATCACAGGAATGAATTACATTTTAAAATATATTCAAATAGAAAACAGTTAATTTAAATAGTAAAAATATTTACAATTACATTTATTGAATAAAGTGGTTAAACTAGTTGAGCTATTCTTCACACAGGTGAATAGTGTGCAAAGGATGCTAAACTACTGGACCAATCTGAGAGTGCAATATAAAATGCTGTGACTTTTGGGAAGTGTTAAAAGAAAAAAAAAAGAGTTTCGATACGTCGACAGACAAAATATAGTACACTGAGAGATTAGTTTTGAAAATTGCAAAACACTTCTCATTGAGTTCTGTCAAATTGCCACTGCCATCACAAGAGAATTCTCAGCGAAATCAGATTCTGAAGTCACCTACTATTACACTGTGCTTGCAGCAGGCTATTATGCAGCACCTGCTGAATCTCAGACACCTTTGTCTGATAGAGTTGTCCTTGACTGTGAAATTCTGTACACAAAAAAGTACAGGAACAAAAGATACAAAATCCTCAGGAACTGTTGCCCTAGACCACCACATTGCTAATGACTAATGCAGTAGAAAACATGGCATCTGTATTATTCAAGCTTTCACTGGAGAAACCCATTAAGATTGTGTGAAAATGTTGACTGCTCTTGACCTTTTCTTCGAGTTGTTTATATAAGCCAGCAGTCCTTTCATCTATCAGATCTTAAAAAGAACCCAACCCTTCCTTTGTGTTTAGCTCACAGATCCAGCAAGGAACATACAGTATGATTACACAAAAAACAAGGTTCACGTGGAAGATGATACTGGGCACCCACAAAGTGTGAGATGACTCAAGCTTTTCAGAGGTTCTGGCTAATGGGAGAAGCATGGCCAGCATGGCGAACGGGCACGTGAATGCATGGTCTGTGCATTCAGTTGTCTATTTAGTCCTAAAGATAGGTTCAACCAGTAGTCTTTGATGATTTGGATTTGAATATGCGCATGGGCGGATAGATGGATGGAAGATGACCTGCTTACGAATATCAGAGTGCACTGTTCTTCATCCCCACTGTGTTCTAAGAGGTGCTTCTGTGTCCTACTTTCAACCAGACGCTCAAGCAGTGCACCGTGTGCCATTAACTAGAAAAGGTTACTCTGGTTACATTTGTTTTATGTCTATTGGGTTGAGTGGGGAATATGGAGTGGAGACATCAGCAGTATCTATGTTGAGTGCTCGTGCTTTACAAACGTGTTCAATAGGAATAGGGGACAGAAGATGAGCACATTGTCTCCAGAGAGCGTCAGGAATTAAAATCAAAATACCTCAATCAGCTTCTTCTCACGCACATGATACAGAGGCCTACACAATATAAGGCACAACATGGGGGTGGAGTGGGACTGTATGATGTGGTATGATGTGGACACAACAGCTTTTTTATATCAACCAAGTTAAATTACAACAAAAAATTGCAATAATAATAAAGTCAACTTTTTTCTATTTTGACATGTTATTTTATATACAGGTGCTGATCATAAAATTAAAATATCTTCAAAAAGTTTATTTCATTAATTCCATTCAAGACATGAAACTTGTAAAATATATACATTCATTCCACACAGACTGATATATTTTAAGTGTTTATTTCTTTTAATTTTGATGATTATATCTGACAACATATGAAAACCCCAATTAGTATCTCAGAAAATTAGAATTTTACAAGCGGTCCAATTATACAGGTCCTTTTAAAAAAAATTAGCATATTGTGATAAAGTTCATTATTTTCTGTAATGTACTGATAAACATTAGACTTTCATATATTTTAGATTCATTACACACAACTGAAGTAGCTCAAGCCTTTTATTGTTTTAATATTGATGATTTTGGCATACAGCTCATGAAAACCCAAAATTCCTATCACAAAAAATTAGCATATCATGAAAAGGTTCTCTAAACAAGCTATTAACCTAATCATCTGAATCAACTAATTAACTCTAAACACCTGCAAAAGATTCCTGGGGCTTTTAAAAACTCCCAGCCTGGTTCATTACTCAAAACCGCAATCATGAGTAAGACCTGACTGCTGTCCAGAAGGCCATCATTGACACCCTCAAGCAAGAGGGTAAGACACAGAAAGAAATTTCTGAATGAATAGGCTGTTCCCAGAGTGCTGTATCAAGGCACCTCAGTGGGAAGTCTGTGGGAAGGAAAAAGTGTGGCAGAAAACGCTGCACAACGAGAAGAGGTGACCGGACCCTGAGGAAGATTGTGGAGAAGGACCGATTCCAGACCTTGGGGGACCTGCGGAAGCAGTGATCTGAGTTTGGAGTAGAAACATCCAGAGCCATTGTGTACAGGCGCCAGGTCAAGCCACTTTTGAACCAGAAACAGCGGCAGAAGCGCCTGACCTGGGCTACAGAGAAGCAGCACTGGACTGTTGCTCAGTGGTCCAAAGTACTTTTTTCGGATGAAAGCAAATTTTGCATGTCAATTGGAAATCAAGGTGCCAGAGTCTGGAGGGGAAATGCCAAAATGCCTGAAGTCCAGTGTCAAGTACGCTACTGCTGCCTCTGCTGTAATCAATCAACCCTGCGCAAACATGTCGTTTCCTATTGCTGTTTACCTCACTGTTTATACATTTTATGCTTTTTCTAGGGGGCCACTGTACAACAGGCCTACAGGACAACAGATGAAAATTAGCCTTTGGCTAACTCTGGCATGTTACAGATGCTCTGTTTTTAATATGCACTGTCCTGCTAAATAAATAAACAAACAAACAAGTACCCACAGTCAGTGATGGTCTGGGGTGACATGTCAGCTGCAGGTGTTGGTCCACTGTGTTTTATCAAGGGCAGGGTCAATGCAGCTAGCTATCAGGAGATTTTGGAGCACTTCATGCTTCCATCTGCTGAAAAGCTTTATGAGATGAAGATTTCATTTTTCAGCACGACCTGACACCTGCTCACAGTGCCAAAACCACTGGTAAATGGTTTACTGACCATGGTATTACTGTGCTCAATTGGCCTGCCAACTCTCCTGACCTGAACCCCATAGAGAATCTGTGGGATATTGTGAAGAGAAAGTTGAGAGACGCAAGACCCAACACTCTGGATGAGCTTAAGGCCGCTATCGAAGCATCCTGGGCCTCCATAACACCTCAGCAGTGCCACAGGCTGATTGCCTCCATGCCACGCCGCATTGAAGCAGTCATTTCTGCAAAAGGATTCCCGACCAAGTATTGAGTGCATAACTGAACATAATTATTTGAAGGTTGACTTTTTTTGTATTAAAAACACTTTTCTTTTATTGGTAGGATGAAATATGCTAATTTTTTGATATAGGAATTTTGGGTTTTCATGAGCTGTAAAATGAGCTGTAAAATAATGAACTTTATCACAATATGCTAATTTTTTGAAAAGGACCTGTAGCTTGTTGAGGTCTGAGTGATGACAACATCAGTCTGTGAGTAAAATTGTTGGTCTGTGAGCCCCTTATAAAAAGCACACACTTTTTTCAACAAACAACATGTTTTGAGATATACTATTTCTAGATAAAACCATACTATTCGTTCTTCTATAATGATTTTTCACCATCACAGGGTAGACATAAAGCAAGTAATCAAAAATAATTATATAATAATAATAAAAAATAGATCTATTTACAGACATATAGAGGTTTTGCACCCACGTTGTCAGGGTTATGTAGCCTGTTTGGTTTCTTCTACAATTACATGTGTTTGCCTGTCCATTGTGTTTTTTTCTTTTCTTTAAAGACTGTTTATGTTATTTCCACATCACCTGCATCCTCCTCCCATACAACGTACCGTTACATGTCACAATTTGGTCAGTTGCCCAGATTCACGGCCATATTGGCGATACTCGGATGTAAACAACAGCATGGACTGCACAGATGATGTATGACTGAATACTTTGTTCAGCTAATTTATGCTGTCTAAACCATGGTAAAAATGTGTGAAAGCTGTTAAATCACATGGAAAATGACTTAGTAAGCAGGAAAGGGCACAATATTTTGACAAATGAAAGTTAATAGGTGGTAAAGATAGTTACGAGAAGTATTACTAAAGATATTAGCCTAATATTTCACCTACCTGACCGGAAATGATAAAACAAACATGAATGTAGTCAAGATTATGGAAATCCTGGTTCAGTTTGGCCACAAACGCCTTTTTGTTTCTCAGACAGTTTGCAGTTGCACTCTTCTCATTTACTTTTGGCAGTCTAAGTATTCCAAATGTTTTCCCAGTCTGACCAATTAGTACAGCCTAAAACATGACAATAATTGACCATTTACACCAGCAATAATCAGCTAAATATGTGAGTTTCATTCAGTTCAATGGCATTTTTTATGTTCAATGTGCCAATATGGCCGAATAATGACACGTTGTGAGGGAAGCAGTCCAATCGCAGCTTGTTGATGTCTGTGAGGTCCAGTGTTGGGCACGTACCTTTAAAAAAAGTAATAATTTAATCTAATTTAATATATCTGTAAAATAAATATAAAACATTGTACACTAATCTATACTATTTTAATGTTGTTGTGGGACAACGTGAGAGACAACTATTAAATTCAACATACTATTATAAATATTTTTCTTACTATAGTGGAACAATAAAGCACAATAGATGGTTTAGAACTTTAAATATCGTTATAACCTGCGTTCTTAGCCACTAATTTTGTGGCGGCATGTGACGATGTGAGGTGCTTCAGTAGATTAGAATTACCTGTCACTGACGCAGAGAGACTCTTTTTTTTCCTGGGCATAAGTTGCACGTTACATAAATATTTTTGCCTTTCACCTCAGCGAGGGAAAATTAGTGCTTATACTTCCAGTATGCTAAAGCTACCTTTGAACTTGTTGGACTTGCCATCGTTGTGACTCCTGGATGTTGGTGTGTGCGACTGACCTTGCGTGTGCTTGTGTGTGAACACCCGCACTACTCTGCCTCTGATTGGCAAACAATGGAAATTTACTCAGTCTAAGCCAATCATCGCATTCTCAGTTACACCACGTTTACAGACACACCAATCATCATCACTGGTTATGTGTCTCGCCCCGGCCCCAAACACACACAAACACACACTCCCCAGAGAAAGAGAGGTCCTATGGCTGAGAGAGACGCTCACGCTGCTTGCATGAAAACCTCTTCAGTGTTCTCAGTTATAGTAACGCGCATTTTATTGTCGGTAATGGCGTTGTAACGGGGGAATCAGTAATTCGTTTGACTCGTTTCTAAAAAAAGTATCGCCGTTAGTAACGCCGTTTAATTATAGCGCCGTTATTCCCATCACTGGTGAGGTCAAGGTCAGTCTGTGACAAAACCTTTAGGCCATTTTTGAGCCCCTAATAAAAAAACACATTTTTATTCAACACCAAGCCATTCTAGATAAACCCATACTTTTGTTCTTCTATAATGATTTTTTTACCATCATATGGTAAAAATAAAGCAAGCAATCAAAAATAATAGCAGAGGTCCATTGACATATTGAATGCTACATTTGTTGTTTTCTCGTGTCCACCTGCATCAATTTCCAGTCAGTTCATGCATCTTTATGCTATCTGTCCAACGTTCAAAGCTTGTATGGTAATTTCAAAGCCCTTTCTGAGACACATTCATTGATCCAATTCTTTTCTTTGAAAGCCTCTGAAACACCAGAGCTAATGGTGTCAGCAGGCATCAAAGTCTTATTATGAACAGATCAGATCTTTTTTTATCCCCGAAACTAATTTTCAGCTCACTTCCTTTCTAGCGTCACACATTTAATATTATTTTTTAATTTCACTGTACCCCAATAAAACTTGGCTCATAAATACTTGTCTTGTTTTGCCATGATATTATTGGTAAGATAATAATGGTCATTAATCTTAATTTTTACTAAAATTTTAATAAAGAAGACACAGGGGTCTCCAGACTCAGTCCTGGGATGATACTAGAAGTTTCTAACATGCCTAGTAAGACCTTGATTAGCAGGTTTAGATGTGTTTAAATATAAATTAATTGTAAATTAATTTGTAGTTAGCTTCATGCAATATCAAATATCATTTGAGTTTAAACTATCCATATGCGTACTATAAATTTAGACTTACAAACATTACAATGTCTACAAGGACTTGGATTAATAGGTCAATTTTAGAGCAATTTACTTCTTTAAATACGTTCAGTGAATGAGGCACAGATCACCAATGTAAATTATTTTGAATCCACAAGCACATTATTCCCCAAATTTGATCCAAAATAGTATATTTTCCACTTTGCCTTTTTTTCTATAGTTTATTTTCCACTCTACTAATAAACAATGTTGCTGACTATTCTTAGCATAAAGATGCATGTCCGAGGTACTGTGGTCAAAAACTGGATTCAGTCAGAAATCTGCATCATGTTGCCAGGATATTTTGAGGAAAGAAATGGTGGGGCACACATTACTGTATTGTTAGAGTTGATTACCTTGAGTCTGCTCAGATTATGTTGTGATTATGTGTTATGCAACCTCTTTTACAGATGCTATAAATGGACATGTAAGCTGAAGAACATTTTAAAACTAAGTAGAAATATAGATTTATCTGATCATTTTTGCTAATCATTGAATAAGTTTAGTGGGCTTCATTTTTCCTGTATCCCTCAAATTGCATCATCACGAATATTATAGGAACAAATCAGTCTCTTACATTTGAGTGCCGAGAATATTTTGCCGGTTAAGGGTAGCAGGTAGTAGAGACAACGTGTTTGACCCTCAAAATCTTCATTAAATTGATTGGATGCATTGTCTACACATGTGGCTCATTGGTGTCATAGGGTTTTTCTGAGAACAGTGCTTACACTTAATATAAACACAGTTGAACACATACTTCATTCGGATACTCAGTGGACACGTGTACCAAATCTTGGCACAAATGATGTTACACGTGCGCACGGATGCTCTCAAACTGATCTCACACTGTTTGAACTGCAGTTGCAAAGTGTTTGACTGTTTATGTAAGACACGTCAAAAAAGAAGACAGAATAGAAAGTGATTTATATAATTTTCTTCTGAACAAAACCCATTTTGAGGTCCATCTTCACCACTTCACTTTAACTCTTAACTTTAAGTGTATACCGGAGCTTCAACAAAAGCCATTAGTATTACAATTTGAAATAAAACAGCGTATATGCATCAGTTTTTACATTATAAATTAACTACCAAAATGCACATATAATAATATTTAAATAAAAACAGCAGCATCTGTTTTGTGGCTCAGTCTGGCTCCCAGCAATTGACCATTTGCAGTTATATTTACAGTGCCTTGCGAAAGTATTCATACTCCTTCTTTTAAATTACTTTTTTACACATTAATCTACATCTCATACACCATAATGACAAAGCACAAAACAGGTTTGTAACAACTTTGCAAATTTATTAGAAATAAAAAACTGAAAAGATCCCGTTGCATAAGTATTCATACCCTTTTCTGGGACACTCGAAATTTAGCTCAGGAGCATTCATATTACTTCTAGATGTTACTACACTTTGAGTGGAGTCAAACTGTGGCAAATTCATTTGAATGAGTATAATTTAGAAAGGCACACACCTCTAAGAAAAGGTCTAACAGCTGAAAATGCGTGTCAGAGCAAAAACCAAGTCCTGAGGTCAAGATAACAGCCTGTAGAGCTCAGTGACAGACTTGCGTTAAGGCAATGATCTAGGGAAGAGTTCAGAATAAAATCTGCTGCATTGAAGGTTCACAGAAGCATGTAGCCTCCATTATCCATAATGGAAGACGATTGGAACAACTAGGACTCTAGAAAATGTCTGCCAGCCCCCATCCAAGCTGACAGAGCTTGAGAGGTGAAAAGGTGGGGCAAAGAATGGCAGATAATTGCCAAATGCAGATGTGCAAAGCTTGTCACATCATACCCAAAAAGACTTGAGGCTGTAAAGATGCTTCAACTATGTACTGAGTTAAGGGTATGAATACTTATGCAATGTACTTATTTCAGTGTTTTATTTTTAATAAATTTCTAAAATTTCAAAATCTGGTTTTTGCTTTGTCATTATTATGGTGTATGGAGTGTAAATTGATGTGGGGGGAAAGTAGCAATTTAAAGCAGTTTAACATAATGCTGCAACAAAACAAAATGTGAAAAAAATGAAGGGGTATGAATACTTTTGCAAGGCACTGTATATAGTGATTATAGATTTTGTTTAGTTGTCTACTTAGGTTAACTGAGGGTGTGTTCACACTTGTAGTTTGATTCGTTTGGTTCATTTGGTCCAGACCAAAAAGGAAAATTATACATTTTGTTCTGGTTCACTTAGTGTTGACACTGGCATTTTTTGACAGCGAACCTAAAGATACCGAACCTTAAGGCATAGTGATACGTTCACAACCTGATTGGTCAGGTTAAATGTTGTGTATTTCATGACGGAACTCACCAGACACTCCAAACTAAAGGAAAAGGTGCATTCGACTTAAAGTATGACATTGCACCAGAGTTTGTTTTAATCAAAACAAACATGACAAGTGTGAACACACCCTAAGTGAAGGTCATTTAGACTAAGGGTGTGTTCACACTTGTCATGTTTGATTCGATTAAAACAAATTCTGATGTGATTGCTCTGTTAGTGCAGTTCATTTGAGTAAGTGTGAACGCTGCCATCCAAACCCTGGTGTGCACCAAACAAGCGAACTGAGACCGGTTTCAGCCCGTTTGTTTGGTGTGCACCAGGGTTCGGATGGCAATGTTCACACTTACCCAAAACCTCCCAAAGGAACTCTGGTGTGGTTTCTAATGAAATATGAATGCAACATGGACCACATACTTCTAAACAAACCAAAAACAGGAAGTAATGACAAGTGCACCGCTATGCGACATGATTTCTCGAAGGGAACAAGCAGTGTATCCAAAACAAAATGAGCAGAGGGCAAACGTGGCGCAACATGGAGGTGAAGTGCCTTTTTATAAGCTCTTTGTGAGTTCACAAGTGGTGAAAATAAAATCATATGCACGCAACAATGTCCACTCTTAGTCCAGCATTTCATGTATTCAACTCAAATGCAGCGGATTCACCTGCAGCGCCGTTTTAAGTCAAACACACCTTTTCCTTTTGTTTGGAGTGTTCAGTGAGTTCTGTCACAAAATATACGGCATTCAACTCGACCAATCAGGTTGTGAACATATCACTATGCCTATAGGTTCGGTATCTTTGGGGTTCACTGTCAAAAATGCCAGTGTGAACGCTAAGCGGACCAGGACCAAATGTATCATTTTCCTTTTTGGTCAGGACCATATTACTTTAATTAAACCTTCCATGTATGCCAGGCCTTTAGTTTTTCAAAAAAATCACAATATAATATAATTTGGAAACGCCTGTTTTAATAAGCCACAAAATGGTCTTATAGTTTGAATTTTTTTTTAAGGGGTCATCGGGTGCAAAACTAACTTTTCCAAGTTGTTTGCACATTAATGTGTGTTGGTAATTCGTGTACAATGATAAAAATCCACCCAGTGGTATTTTTTTTCATCTTTAAAAGTAATATCTTCTTTTTAAAATCAGTTCATTCTTAGCTTCGTGGTGATGAAATACAGTTGATTGACATGAGCGTTTTACCTTAGGCCCGCCCTCACCGAGCTGAAACAGTCCGAATACGATCCTCATTGTGTCGACTCAGGTGCAGAGGTAGACTCTAATTGAGTGATTGAGGTGTTTTGTTGTTGGATGTAATAATGAACACAACAGTAGTCATTTACTACCAACATCTGAGCCGCTGAAGACATGAAATTTTTTTTTTTAACTTTCGTTTTTAAATGGAAAGCGCCGATCCCGATCGACATATTCATCTATCTTCGTGCAAATCGTTCCTGATGTAGCTTCACCCACAGCAGAAGAGTTTTTTTATGCATCTTTGCAAATGGCCTTTCTTAATAATGTGCTTGCTGGCAAGTTTCGCCGATAAACGTGGCTAAATGCAGCTAAACACAGCTAAATGTGGCTAAAGTAAACATAATCCCAGAGAGGGGCGGGGCGAGTAGAGCTCGCTGGTATTTAAAGGGGCCATGTCTTAAAATGAGCTGATCTTGACAAGGTAAAAGGGTGTTTTTTTTACACTACTATTGAGAATTTTTAACCAAAGTATATAAGAGACTTTTCATTAAGACCCTAAAGAATCATATGAACTTGTGGAAAATGGGCATCCAATGGCCCCTTTAAAAAATGACAAAATTTGAAAGCTAAGACTTTGTTTGATACCTTAAATAACCTGCTCTGTCTTGTCTGTTGGTACAATCAGTTTTCTTTGCTCCGCAATGTATTTTTCACTGTGTGAGAACATGATGTGTGTGTCACGGATTAGCCAGGTTCAGCCAGCAATCACACAGCGATCACCGTCACCTGCACTCTATCAGCCACGCACCTGCACGCAATCACCGAAGCACTACAAGAGCCCTCCCATACCGAAATGTAATATATGACATATATGTCCCTATATCAGAAGTGCTACTCTCATATATGTTAAATATAGGGCAATATATTATTATCACATACATACATCTTCTGGATATATGTAGATATATGTTTATAACATATATGAATTTCCCATAGTACAATTTGTATATAAACATATATTGAAAGTCAATATATGGTCAACTTTTATATGGTATTGCATGTTATGACCATATATGTTTACAATATAAATTAAAATTGTATATTGTATTATATGATAAGACCATATATGTTAACAATATATATCAAAAGTACCAAGGTATATATTGAATTTATGCAAGTTTATTAACCATTTATGCCTAAAAGATACTGCTTATTGTAAATCACATAACAAAATATTTTTTTGCTTAACTTTATTGTTTCAATTCAGTTTTCTGGGGAAAAAATACAGATGAATATATAACCTGTTCAAAAAATACCAATGTACTAGTTACTTGTAGTAAAACGAATATATTATGGAGTTATTGAGGGGGAAAACACTTCATGTAACTTTTTGTCCATATGTGCTGTCATCATCAATGAACTAAAACGCATTTCATTAAAATACATGAGCGACTGAGTGCGTATGTCAGAATACCGCTACTGCGCATGCGCCAAAATTCAAATTCACCCGCGCTAACGGCAGAGTCTGAGCAATGGCTGGGCAATGATACAAGTCATCTGCGGTAAGATGTTTTTCTTAGCAAGTGGAAGGATAACAAATGTGCCAATACATTCACATAATAAACAACAATGATTTTATAGACGGGCACGAAGACAGACCGACATCACTGAGAGGAAACGATAAAACGCCTTTGAATGTGGCAGCGGTGCAGGTAATGTATGCTAATTTACTCAACGCTTTATTCCTACGCTAATATTTCATAGACACTAAGTGTTATATGATTGTTTTGGTCTGCAAGAGCCTCTGTCTCTATATAGAGCAGATAAGTTTTTTAAAATATTCCCTTGCATTGTTTTATATATCATGTTATGATTACAGCTGCATTGATGTGTTTTGCGATTTGCTTGCATTAAAGTTAATTTTAGCTACTGGGTAGGTTAATGAACAATCTGTATGGAGATACTGTGAGCTAATTGTTTTCACTGGATAAGCAATGCCACATTTGGAAATTATTTAAAGCTGTCTGACAAAAATAACGGAGGAAAATTATAATGTTTATCTCTGAGATGTAGTCTAGACTAGAACTATAAAACTGCAAAAAATGGAATTATTTAAATAAAAACACCTTGAATTCATATAGTAAATTACAGTACTGGGTTATATTACACCAAGTGCATTGACATGTCAGTGACATGCCTAGAGTGTACATTGTGTAACATGCATGTTGTGTACATTGCATTAATGTAACAGTACACTAAAGGATGTGATTTATGGGGTTTTAAAAATATGGTTAATTTATTGTAGTAAAATTTGTTCATTTCTTTGCGGATAATTGTGCTTTTCTCGTTTGTGTCACATGAATAGGTAATGAGTCCCGAAATTCTCAGAAAACAGAAATGGAGGCCAAACCTGCAGATGTGGATGGCAGTGATGTGAATGATGGAGCGTCAACACAGAAAAGGTTAAATATGTAGACAAATCAAATCAACAAAATATGTCTCCGTGTACTATTTTATAAAATTCTAGTGCATTTAATCTATTAAATAACTGTAGAGGTCTGGATATGGTAAGATTAAACTTATTTTAGTGAATGAAGTACCACATTTGAGCTATCATGTTGTTAGGGTGGGTACACAAAATATTATTTTATCCATGCTTCTAGAAAATCCTCAATCTATCTGCTTTCTAACAGCTTCATATGGCCGTAAACATTTATCTTAAACATGGCTTTAAGCACTATAGATTATTAAAGTTTCACTTTCACTGTGACAAAGGCAGTAAATGTGGTGCGGGAAACTTAATTGATTATTCTACAATTAATTGCACTATAAATTACACTACAATGCAAAACACAGTAAATTGATAAACTGTTTGGCATGATGACGTTTAATGCCTCCGACAGGCCCTGTAGTCCCATTTAGCAGCATGTTAGCAACCATCTTTTTTAAGAAACATAAGAGTTTAAAAATTAAAATACGAATCAAAAGTGGGGTTTAACTGGTGTTTTTTATGTCATAGAATAAAATGTGAAAGGATTATGAGTTTGTGTGAACGGCGGACCTTATTTTAGGGGATTTAATCAAAATTGTCTTTCAAAAATCCATGTAATATTTCCACCCCTGTTTTCTCCAGGCCAAAACGATGCACATATTAGGTATTATGAATGTCAACACTTTATTTAATTGATGCTAAATAGCAAATTAAATTGTAACCTTAGCTGTGAACTCTGTCATTGAGCATTTGGGTTACTATATTTTAGTTCTTCATGTATATAGAGACATATTATTTGAATGGGCATGCAGGCTGTGCTCTGTTGTTCTGCCATGTCCTTGTGGTATCTGGGAATATTTTACAACTACAACTTACAAACATATATACATAATTAGTATTCTGCAGTTTTAAAAGAATCTTTAACTTTACCAACTGTTTAATATTCAGTATATTTGTCATCTTATAGTAGTTTATCACTTTGGTACAATGTTGGATTGCAAGTCTTAAGTATATAAGTAATTTATTGTAATTATCTTATCAAAATCTAACTTTTATCCTTTTTTTTATACAGATGCTGGAATCCAGACATTTCTTCACCTGGGGCCTTCTGGGGATGGCAATAAACCAAAAACTAACCAAGCTGTGGGAATACAAACCTGTAGACCTTTAGCTGGACCACTACAATTGATGTTCTGTTTCTTATGCCTGTTCAGTGTTTTGATCAGTTATATATGTAATTGTTTCTTTTTTTCTGTTTGATTGTGCATGTCAGTAACATTTTTTTTTTCCTATTTAAATAATTTTTGTTTAAATAAAGATGTTTCTTTGTGTAGCTTACTGTACCATTTAACATTTAAAGCTTAAGTTATGAAATGTGCAATGCACTGCAACTTTGTAGAGTGTAGTTGTCTCACATGTGTCCTGTATTTAAAGATCAAAGATCACATATTAAAATATTAAATATGCATGAAATATATGGTTTCATATATGTCTAATTTGTATATAACATAATAAAAAAAATGCATATATCTCACATATATAAAATAATTATATACATTCAATATATGGCAATACATGTATTATACATACATAAACATATATTTTTGTATGGGGTAGACTTATATGTCAATATATGAAATTGTTCCATTTTCTAATAGGAATCATATATGGATATGGCATATACAAGACATGTATTTAATACATGGGTATTTCATATAAGCACATATATTACATTTCGGTATGGGCTCACCACACACCACTCTTGGTCCGGGCTTGTTTGCACGAAGCGGACTCATTGTGCTTCACTATTGTGGTCACAATCCTTTAACCAGACCTACCTTGATCCTTACCTTCTGATACTCACCTGTATTCTCGTTCTGTTCCAGTTTAAAGTCAAGTCTCTGTCTCCAGCCAGTGTCAGCCATAAGCCTGTCGACCGAACTCCAGCGGTGTATGTATGTGTGTGAGTCTTCTGAAGTTCTCCTCCCGTCGTTCCTGGAAAGGAAAAGCATCCATTAATATCCGATCTGTCTGCATATCAAGAATTACATCCTGGACTGTTATACTTACCCGGTTCTGCACACTATCATCATCTTGCTCTGCTGTAAATAAACCTGTTGACATTTGCACTTACCTGTCTCGTCTGGTCTGCTTCCGTAACAGTGTGCGAGCATCATGGTTTGTATGAAGGGGGGTCTTTCTGAAGAATCAATTAAGTCTTGCGTCAGTAAATGTAATTTCAGCAGAGTTAAAAGCATCAACAGCTGCATCATGACGAAAACACAGTCAATAACATTTCAATGCAACTTTAAAAGAAACAGCTTGGACAGTAGCCTATACATTTTAAACACATTCCTAAATGTGCTAATTGTTATTGCTAAACGGACTGGCAAATTACATGTTTCAAACACATTCAGTAACAGTCTTTTTTAATTCCAATATTCCAGTTTAACAACACTGTTTTCTGATTAGTGGAAAGAGCAAATAAGAAGACTAAAAGCAGTGCTAATATTTTGTCTATTTAAATTTATTGTATGTTGATGTGGCATTGATTAAAAGAAGATTTGAAAGTCTGTCTTAAATGTTTGTGTTTATATTGATAATCTCTATAAAGCCTTCCACACTTAATCAGTCTTAATCAGTATTTTGTTTAGTTTTCCAGCTTGAAATTTAGAAAACAAGACAAACTGTTGTGAGGAACAATAGTGTAAGATAATTCGACACACTTTAAACAAAGTTTGGTATTTTCTTGTTTTAAGCATAAAACCTTATCTAACACAATTACAAAAATTTAATTTACATATACATTTATTTCCTACAGACATACTATGTAACATGCAAATATTGCCATGTAGTAACCATCAATGTGGGAGGAAATTATTCGAAAAGCATCAAGAGGTTTATTGAACAAACCACTGGAAACACGGTCTCGCATCTTCATCGTACAGCAGGTCTGAAAGCCCAGGAGACATGATCTATGAGTCACACAGAGATATAGTGCAAACTCTAAACAGGAGCTGTTGTGTAACACAAACACATCCAGCCTCATGCTGTTCTCACACAAATAGTAAATCGATTCCCCGTTTTGTAGCTTGTAAATGCTTGTCCCCTGGGAATGCTCTGGAGTCCAAAAATTTAACAAAGCCGACCACAAAATTTAAAAGACTTATTTATGCTGAGTGTAAAAAATAATACCTGTGAAGACATGTTGTTTCCAAAAGGCAATATGGCAATATTTCTCCTTTTAATTTAGTTTAACTTAACTAAAATAACTAAAGCTAAAAGAACAATTAAAGTATAAGCATATTTTAAACAGCTAATAAAAATGACAACAAAATTACTAAAACTTTATCTAAAATGAAAAAGAAAAATATAGCTAATAGCATTCAATGAAACTCAAGTAGCACTGTAAATTTGATTTATTTACTTATTCTTAAACCCCTGTTCTGAAGAAGATAAAGTGTTTATCATCACACAATGACTGAAACTCAAAAACCATGTGGTTTCATGTTGCACACTGATAATTTGGATAAGATAGACCCATCATAGTGCAATTTTTGATAGTCTCCCTTTATGCTCTCATATCACAATGTTACAGCAGTGATACATGTGACCATCTCTTGCCTCTGTGCTAGCAATTTCATGCCATGTGCTTTTTCTACTCAGCACTCAAAGATCATAGACCTGTTTCCATGAAAATTCAGATTACAGACTCACTAGAACTAGAACGAAAAGAGTTTCTATGCATGTTCCAACTGAATGTTTTATTTTTATTTTTTCTGTAGCATAATGGTGTGGTATAGCATCTAAAATAACTATTATACTATACTATATGTAAAATAACAATTTCACAGTAGAAACTGAAAGGAAGTGTTTCTTTTTTTTTTTACATACCGGTCAGTTTGCATCATATTCTTTTAAAATGTTATTTTTACAGAGGGGTTCTTTCTTACATCATTCATAAAAACATGTTTTTTTGTTTTTTTTTTTCGTTTTTTTTCTGGCTATTGATGGTATTTCTTAATTTATAGAGTAATAAAAAATAAATCCCCTTTGTAAAAATCTCTAGTAAGTCAAGCTTCATCTAATGTTTAGATTTATGTTAAGGAAATGTATGCAATTTAGTGCAAACTTAATTAAATCATTTTAGAATTTTTTTTAAGACAATAGTTTACCCCAAAAATGAAAATTTCCTGAAAATGTAAGTATTCTCAGGCCATCGATTAAATTAGATTTGTTTCTTAACTGCATCTTAATCACATTTCTTAAGCATTACATCACTTGCTCACCAGTGGATCCCCTGCAGTGAATGGGTGCCGTGAAAATAGGTTTTTTGTAATTTTTGTACGCGTTTTTTCATATTCATCATCCTTTCCTATCAAAATGTTTGTTACGGATGCAAAAACACAGAAAATCGAACCTGATTTGAATGGCAGTGACATAACGTGAGGTCGTATTTATTTTTTGACGTCTGAAAATATCATACAATTTTGTACTTAGTATGCAATTGCCTTTAACATCACAATTATCCACCATTAATTGACGGACTGAGTCATGCGAAGTACTTGTGAATTACTGTGACTTTTCATTGAGCTGTTTGGACTCTCATTCTGTCAGCACCCATCCACTGCAGAGGATCAATTGTTGAGCATTTGATGTGATGCTAAATTTTCTCTAAATCTGTTGATCAAGAAACAAACTAATCTAAATCTCAGATGGCTTTAGTATGAGAATATTTTCATCAAAAGTGTGAACATAAATGAACTGGGGAAGTAAGATATTATCTAATAGTACAGTGCCTTGCAAAAGTATTCATACCCCTTCATTTTTTCCACATTTTGTTTTGTTGCAGCATTATGTTAAACTGCATTAAATAATTTTTCCCCACATCAATTTACACTCCATACACCATAAATAATAATAATAATGACAAAGCAAAAACCGGATTTGCTAATTTTACAAGTTTATTAAAAATAAAACACTAAAATAAGTACATTGCATAAGTATTCACTCAGTACAATAGTTGAAGCACCTTTACAGCCTCAAGTCTTTTTGGGTATGATGTGACAAGCTTTGCACATCTGCATTTGGCAATTATCTGCCATTCTTTGCCTCACCTTTTCACCTCTCAAGCTCTGTCAGCTTGGATGGGGGCTGGCAGACATTTTCTAGAGTCCTAGTTGTTCCAATCGTCTTCCATTATGGATAATGGAGGCTACATGCTTCTGTGAACCTTCAATGCAGCAGATTTTATTCTGAACTCTTCCCTAGATCATTGCCTTAATGCAAGTCTGTCACTGACCTCAGGACTTGGTTTTTGCTCTGATATGCATTTTCAGCTGTTAGACCTTTTCTGAGAGGTGTGTGCCTTTCTAAATCAAACTCATTCAAATGAATTTGCCACAGTTTAACTCCACTTGAAGTGTAGTAACATCTAGAACTAATATGAGTGCTCCTGAGCTAAATTTTGAGTGTCCCAGAAAAGGGTATGAATACTTATGCAACGAGATCTTTTCAGTTTTTTATTTCCAATAAATTTGCAAAGTTGTTACAAACCTGTTTTGTGCTTTGTCATTAAGGTGTATGAGATGTAGATTGATGTAGAAAAAAAAGTAATTTAAAGCAGTTTAACATAATTTAACATAAAACAAAACGCGAAAAAAATGAATACTTTTGCAAGGCACTGTATTTGTTCAAAATATAGAACAAAAATGTTTTCAGTGGTCGTGTCAGGTAGAAACAACTGAACATTGTTTACACTGTGACATCCCTGTGTGTAATAAAAAAGCCTGCTGTTGAGGAGAAAGGCAGCGTATAAATGCATATTCTGAGTGAATAGATGAATCACTGCGTGCTACCATATCTATTAGGGTTTCCGTCTAAGCCATCAAAGAGGTACATTGGCAGGAATGATTACAACCCAACTGATGTATACCTCTCTTTTTCAAATCCCCATACAAACATGTTTCATTTCTAATCTCCTAATCACTTGACCTAGAGGCAAGCTTCGTTAAAAGCATATTTTGTTACACTGATATGTAGGTCAGGTGCATACCTCTCATTAATAGAATGCTTTTTACGCTTGGCTTGTTTGATGTAGATTTTACTGCAAATGTAGCATTGCAACAGAAACAAATCAGCTGTGATTGTGAAGTGTGTCCTGGTTTACATGTACCAGCAAGCCCGGATTAACCATACGGGCAACTGGGCAATTGCCCAGGGGCCCACGACATCTAAAGGGCCCAGGACAGCAAGGGCACGAGCAAAATAAATTGCCTTATGTTATTTATCTTATTTACACGAAGGCATGTCATTTTTGTCTCTACATAGTCGCGCGTTTACAATGTCTCCTCCGCGAAAACACGGACGGGATCGCGCGCTCCATTCATAAAAACGGAATTTACTATAGCACGGAATACCACGGAATTCGTCGATTTTTGGATTAATAAATCAAAAGTTGTTCTGTCACTTAATTCAAATCGCGATATGGACTAGTGTCTGTGAAAACTGAAATGCAAAAAGACCGTTTTAATATGAATGGTGGAGACGCGTTTTTTTTTTTTTTTTACTACTGAAGCGTACTGAAGCACGCGTGACGCTCACGGTAATTTTTTGCATTTGCACCTCACATGAACAGATAAACTCAATCTCCAAAACTGCTGTGAGTGTCACTTTTACCGTTTCATTTAAGAAAACTAGCATCATATCATACTGTACACACAGAAACTTCACGGCAACCTGTCAAAATAAAAGTACGGTTCAACATGTAACAACAAATTAGTCTTGTATTCCTTTTGTACAGTATAATGTAGGTGTTTATATATTCCTATTTAAATAATTTACATAATATATATGATAAAAAATAAATATTACAACAAGATTAACCACTTAATTGTAGAAAAAAATACTACAATTATTATTTAAACGTTTTAAACTGAATATAATTTTTCTTCCATGTATTGATTTTAACAGTAAACCTCTGTTTGTTTGCCAAAATTAAAAGGGTTTATTTTTCATTTGATTAAAAATAAATAAATGTTTATGCTTTCATTTGATTATCAGAAAAATTAAAACACTTAAGAAAAAAAAAAGCAAAAGATTGTTCAAAATGTTAAAATAGAGAGTTTGGACTTATTTTTCACTGAAATAAATGTTTTCGTTTTTACACAAAGTAGGCTAAAGTACCGGTGGAAAAAGTAACGTTGGCTACTGGCGAATGGTTTGAAAGTGGTTGCTTATCTATTAATTTTTTGTGAAAATGGAGGATACTTCCCTCCCTCTCAATGTAGTGGGTCAATTTTACCAGATTATACTGTACAGATGCTGATGTGTTTTGTTTTCATAGCATCATATGTGAGTGAATGTCTTTGATAGGGGACATAGTAGTGCATTTGTAGTTCTATGAGCATTTAAATATTTGTAAATCAAAATATGATGACAGTTAGGATTTTAAGTATTGAGTATATTTACTGTATATTACAGTAATATATTCTATATATGACCATATTATGGTGATCTTGGGGTTGTGATGATGGGGCCCTTGAACATTGTTGCCCAGGGTACAACAAAGTGTTAATCTGGCCCTGTGTACCAGTGTCAAGAACTTAAATCCTCAATGCCAGAAAAATAACATACTCATAGATCAGACACTTTCAACGGGTAATGCCATATGCTGTTGGCATTCAAGCACTCAATATGTTTTCAAAAGCACTTAAAGCTCCACAGTATATTATTAAGTCAAAGAAATCTAATGAAAGTGGCAATGCGAGAAAAGGTAAATTAGCATGCATTCAGGCATGTCACCAAACTGTGCTCCAAGCCACTCAACTGTGTCCCGACTGCAGAAAACATTTCAACAGACTGGTATGACAGATGACCGTTCAAGATCCGGCTCCTATAGCATCCCATCAAAATTAGACAGACACAGCTGAAAGGCATAAAGATGTGAGCGTCTGCTTGTCGATATCTGGCAACATCCCACAGCTAGAGATTAAGAGCCTTATTGATTCAGGTGTAAAGCAGTCACACAAAATTCACTACAAAAAAATGTCACATTTATGTTTATTTTTCATTACTTTTCTATTACCTCATGTGTGCATCTATTTGGCCTCAGGTGTCCAAACCTGTTCCTGGAGGCCACTCTGCAGAGTTTAGCTCCAACCTTAATTAAACGCACCTGAACCAAAGTATTCAAGATCTTCAGACTCACTAGAAGCTTCCAAGCAAATGTGCTGGAGCTGGTCGAAGCTAAACTCTGCTAGTGATGCAAAGTCTATTAAGTTAAAGGAACCGTATGTAAGAAATTTATGTCAGTTAATCATAAAATGGCCCTGACATGTCACTAGACATTAAGAAATCATGTTCATTTCAAATACTTATATCACTGACAACAGTGGTCCGGCCAGGATATTGTCATTTAAAAGTGAGAGTTGCAGCCCACAACTGATGTTATTGTTGTCATTTTGTGTTTTGGTCTGAGGCGCCACCCTACAGCTATCTACCAATCACGAAATCAGTAGAGTTTTGTGAGACGGGTTGCCAGCTCTGTCTGCTCTAGTTACAGCTACGAACGGTGTCGGATAAAACATGTATATCGTTACAAACCTAAAAGACCTCGTTATGAATCCGAAATACGTTGTGACAAAGTCCGAAATAAAACAAGGATTGGTATAGGAGATGCCTTTGAAAGATGGAGACGGCTGAAAACGGAGAAGAATTTGAAGATTGACGCCAACGTTGCTGATTTTCTCCTGGACAAGTAAGATTCATCTATGTTTGGCTAACTTTGCTTCCGTACACAGTGGATTTTCCACGGTCGGCAGTACTAAATGCGTTCATAAAAAGCTTTATATCGCACCACTAGCAGGGTATGAAAACAATCTATGTTCCGACTGAACTGTGGTATTACAGTACATCTTTGCGAAATATTTGGCTAATCGCCAACTGTAAATTTTTGCGATACATAATTACTTCGCAAAACATCTCTTGTGAAGCATAAACATAATTAACAGAAGAAAAACAAATTACTGTGTAGGACTCATCACTTGAAGCTCCTTGTTGCAGCCTACTCCTGCAGCTTAGCTGGCAACCTCGAGTCAGGGGGGAGCGGGAGGGGATACACCGTTCTACAGTATTTTGAAAGTGATTGCAGTACCAGTTTTGGCCACAATCCTACATACGGTTCCTTTAAGTTTGTGTTAACGCATATTGCCACTTATTGCCTTTCGACTGCCTCAAATTGAACCAGGATTTCCAGGGCAAGAATCTTGACAACATTTATGTTTAATTTCTGGTCATGTAAGTAAAATATTAGGCTAATATCTTAATTTATACTGCAAGTATGCATCTTTACCATCTATTAACTTTATTTTGTCAAAATATTGTGCCCTTTCCTGCTTACTAAGTCATTTCTATATGATTTAGCAGCTTCCTTTTTTCATGATTTAGATAGCATAAATTAGCAGAACAATGTATTCAGTAGTACATTTTCTGCAAAATCCATGCTGTTGTTTACAGTTTCGCCAATATGGCTGCGCATCCGGATAACTGACCAAATCGGGACGTAAGTGCAAACCCTCTATAGACCTTTTTCCTGAATAAACGATGAGCGCCGCCATTATGAATTCTAATGTCAGATTGAATGCCTTTCTGTTCCGGTCTCCATAGGAACCAAGTGTGCCGCACATTTCCATGCCCCGAAACGTGACGCTGAACGAAACGAACTGTGATTGATTGTTTGACATGTCGGTCAAATGGCCTTATGGGAGGGCCTTGGCCAATGAAAGCTGCCATGGATTCCAGACCTTCAGCCGTCAGTCTGAATCTGGCTACACGAGACTATTTGATGCTATAAAAACGTGGTGTGGTGTCATGATTGTGATCTTGCGATTGGGTCTGCGGGAGTTTGGGCAGGACTTTGATACCTCGGCTCCACCTCATGACACTACTGCGCAGACTCTGGCTCCAAACGAATCTCTACTGTGCAGACTCTGGCTCCAAACGAATCTCTACTGTGCAGACTCTGGCTCCAAACGAATCTCTACTGTGCAGACTCTGGCTCCAAACGAATCTCTACTGTGCAGACTCTGGCTCCAAACGAATCTCTACTGTGCAGACTCTGGCTCCAAACGAACCTCTACTGCGCAGACTCTGGCTCCAAATGAACCTCTACTGTGCAGACTCTGGCTCCAAACGAACCTCTACTGCGCAGACTCTGGCTCCAAATGAACCTCTACTGTGCAGACTCTGGCTCCAAATGAATCTCTACTGTGCAGACTCTGGCTCCAAATGAATCTCTACTGTGCAGACTCTGGCTCCAAACGAACCTCTACTGCGCAGACTCTGGCTCCAAATGAACCTCTACTGTGCAGACTCTGGCTCCAAACGAACCTCTACTGCGCAGACTCTGGCTCCAAACGAATCTCTACTGTGCAGACTCTGGCTCCAAATGAACCTCTACTGTGCAGACTCTGGCTCCAAACGAACCTCTACTGCGCAGACTCTGGCTCCAAACGAATCTCTACTGTGCAGACTCTGGCTCCAAACGAATCTCTACTGTGCAGACTCTGGCTCCAAATGAACCTCTACTGTGCAGACTCTGGCTCCAAACGAACCTCTACTGCGCAGACTCTGGCTCCAAACGAATCTCTACTGTGCAGACTCTGGCTCCAAACGAACCTCTACTGCGCAGACTCTGGCTCCAAACGAATCTCTACTGTGCAGACTCTGGCTCCAAACGAATCTCTACTGTGCAGACTCTGGCTCCAAACGAATCTCTACTGTGCAGACTCTGGCTCCAAACGAACCTCTACTGCGCAGACTCTGGCTCCAAATGAACCTCTACTGTGCAGACTCTGGCTCCAAACGAACCTCTACTGCGCAGACTCTGGCTCCAAATGAACCTCTACTGTGCAGACTCTGGCTCCAAATGAATCTCTACTGTGCAGACTCTGGCTCCAAATGAATCTCTACTGTGCAGACTCTGGCTCCAAACGAACCTCTACTGCGCAGACTCTGGCTCCAAATGAACCTCTACTGTGCAGACTCTGGCTCCAAACGAACCTCTACTGCGCAGACTCTGGCTCCAAACGAATCTCTACTGTGCAGACTCTGGCTCCAAATGATGTAATTTCTCCCAAGATGGCAGCGGCCATATTGAGACACTTTGGCTTCACTTTTCTGTATGGAATGAAGTGGAGATGCGTCGTCCATCTTTTTTTACAGTCTATGATAGGAACCCATTCAAATAGCGTCCATCTGTTTATAATGTAGCTAACATCCGCAGCTTTGTGTCATTTACACACTCATTAAAGTGAGGCACTGACAAATGACGGTCATTGCAACATTGCAAAGTGATGGCGCTATGAAGCCATGTGCTATTTAAAAAACATTTTAATAGATTTTAATATTTAACATTAGATTATCAACTGGGAATATATGCTAATTTGACTAGAATCAGCATGAACAATAAACCACGGTCAAATTTCAGGGTTTTTCGCATAGATATATATAGGTAGTATACCCTATTGGACCGCTCCAAGCATAGATATATATACGTAGATGCCTCATTAGTGACTGTTTCTATGGGGTGTTATACGTAAGCTGTCCGCCATTGCAGCGGTCAACTTAACATCATTCACCCATAGATCTATATTCACCATAGTAATCACTGAATATTTGAAATGCCACAGTCCTGCACAGCCATTGGTCTGCGAACCTATAGTATGGCGAATGACGTCAAGTTGACCGCTGCAATATGACGGACACATCTACAATCAAATGTTCGATTCAGTCTGATTTTCTGAACTGGCTCAAAAGAATGATTCACTCAGGAATCAAAGTGAACAGCAATGAAATCTGCAGAATACTGGTCCTTCCAATGTTTAGGCCATACATTGAAAGAGAGATTAATACTTTTACACATTAAATCCGAAATTCGAAAATTGACCGTATATTGTTACTTAAAAATTCTATTTAAAATTAAACTTAAAATTCAGCTCTTTCTAACTTTCTTTTCATTAAACAATACTGGGGGGAAATTAAGCAGCAGAACATTGATTATAACAAGTAATCTTTCTTGTGCAGCAAATCAGCATATTAGAGTGATTTCTGAAGGATCACACTAAAGACTGGAGTAATGAGGCTGAAAATTCAGCTTTGCATCACAGAAATAAATTAAATTGTAAATAATATTTAAATATAGACAACAGCTATTTTAAAATTGTAATCTTTTAAAGTATAAGTTTTTTTTTTTTTACTGTATTTCTGACTAAACAAATCTTACTGACCTCACAATTGTGACCAGATCCTAACTTTTGGATTAACTTTTATAGCATGTATTAGTGGGTGCAACACATTTTCATGTAATTTGAGAATTTGAACTGTATGTACTAGTTTTGACACGTCTCTCCACATTTTTTGTTCTAATTTGATTTGTCATCCTTTAGGGGAGGAAGGCTAAATGGATCAGACCACACATAGTCACAATCTTATACCAGCTGAAAAAATACTGTCATGCTCTTTTTAAACTTTATACCCTGTTAGTTATGCCTTACTTTCTGTCCACACATGGCTTACCTCTTATCTCTGTTGTTACTCTTATCTCTCACCTGAAGCTTACAAGACTCAATGTTTCAAGCTAAATTAGAAACATACCTTTTAGACATGTTAGAACGGATTCCAATGCCAAACACTTCAGTATATCAAAGCACTTTATTGACACACAGAACAGTGAACATGTACAGGCATTTTCATAACAATATCCACCACACAAGTAGACATTTTTCTCAATATTTAACAACACTATTTTGTACACCACTGTGATTGTGATTAGGACAGCGCACACTGTGAGCAATTTATTTTCCTGCTTGCTATGCAGTTAAATAATAGGAATAATACAAATCACTAGGTGACTGCAACCATTCCATGAAGAAAAAACCTTTTAGGGGCAGGAGGTAAAATTGGAGTTTAACATTAATTCAGTGTAAAAATTAATCATGAACCTCCAATACCTGCTATAGACAACTGAACAAGTGTCTTTACATAGAAGTCCTGTGATAGCACCATAGTATGATGTATATTTTTATATATGTACAGTGGTACTGAACCATATATACTATCTACACTCTTTAGTAGTTAGAAGAATACTAACATGGTACATGTTTATGACATTTGCATGAATTCAGAAATGTTTGTTGGTGTTGTTTCATTTTCACCGTATATCAGAGTGGCTTTTAAAGCTCAGATACAGAGAGCTGACCATCGTAGACTCCTCAGGCAGCGACTCCTTCATGCCAGTGTGTTTCATGCACAGGAGCGTTCCCAACAGTTTGGGGAACTTCACGGTGAAAAGCAGGTAGATACATGGATTGGCAACACTGTTTAGGCTTGCCAGCAACATGAGGATGGTGAAGGTTGCAGCTGAAATATAAAAATATATATTGGTTAGATAGAAGACATTACATTTGATCACATTTTTAATAAATATCTCTAAACATTTCATAGTGATTGTGCATTGCTCTGTGTAACATTGTGGGGACTCTTGTAACAGAAATGGTCATCTTTCATCAGCTTAACCAATCAGAAACTGGTAGTGGTAATTGTTCATGATTCCCTTGTTTGTCCTGCTGTTCTGTCCCACAGATTTTTTTTTTTTTTTTCATGTTTTTTGTGTATTGAACCCTTTCCAACAATAACTATTTTGAGATCCATCTTTTTACACTGAGGACAACTGAGGGACTCATTTGCAACTATTACAGAAGGTTCAAACACTCACTGATGCTTAGAAGGAAAAACTATGCATTAAAAATGGGAGTGAAAACTTTCTTATTTTACCTAAATATCATATTTTTTTAATTTAGTGCTGCCATTTAAAAGCTACTGAATATACTTACATGTTCCCCAGAAGACAAAATAAGTTATAATTATCCTGATCTTCAAATTCAAAAAGTTTTCACCCCCCAGCTCTTATTGCATTGTTTCTCATTCTCCCTATATATATATACACATTTTGGGGGTCTGGCTTCCAGTCTCATCTGCGTCCAGCTATTTTTAGCTGTACAAAATAGCTTGTTTTGCTGCTTGATATTGCAAATCTATGTATTATTTAAATTATTATATTAATCATTTAAATGCATTATATTAATTATGAACAAGTTACAAACAGTTTTACCATTTACTGCACGTTGTTATTCTAAACCGTAAATCTCGCCCATCTGTGTCATATCATTCAGGGTGTTAAATTTATAAGTCTTCTCTTTTTTAATCACTTGATTTATTTTTATTTTTCAGTAGGGAACGATATAAAAGAGCAATATTAGCAATATTTTTTTCCCCAAAACAACTTGTCATTTTCTATAAAGGCATTTAACTATATCTCAAGCATTTTACATTTAGATTAAGACGGCACAATGCTATTTATTAACGTGTTAGAAGACTTTCTCTTACTCTCAGTCGGTGCGTCCGTGTCCCACACAGACCACAGCTGAACGGTGAAGAACGGAGCCCAGCACACGGTGTAGGCAAGCACGATCACCACTGTCATCTTCACGGTTTTAATCCGAGACTTGGACACCGACGCCACGTTGCTAGTTCTGGAGGAAAGAGGGTGAGGGTGCCCATCATCATCTCCCTTCTGCTGCTGCTGGGTCTTCAGGTACAGGTTGATCTGGAGGGCGCGGCAGATCCGCACCTGGCACACAGTCACAGTTACGATGGGCACCAGAAATATCACCAACGTCGTCCACGTAACGTACGCTTTAGGTCCCCACGGCTGAATGAACTCTGCCCAGCAGTCGTAGACACCCGGGGCGATCTGAACTCTGGAGAAAATAAACAGTTGCGGGACGCTGAAGACGAACGACACGAGCCACGCGACGCACACGGGCAGGTTCCAGCGCGCTCGCCGCCTCTGGAAAGTCACCATCGGGTTGCATATCGCTTGATAACGGTCAACAGTCATTACAACTATCATGTAAGTGGAGGCGAACATCCCGACGACCTGTAGGTACTTGACTAAACGACATACGAGGTCAGGACCGATAAAGCGGTCTGTTATGTCCCACAATAGCTGTGGGCACACCTGGAAAAAAGCGACCACCAAGTCCGCCAAGCAGAGATGGGTCACAAATACGCGCATCCTGGACATCTGCTGTCTCTTCTTCCACAACACCAGCAGAAGACCAAAGTTCAGAGTTGATGCGCTGAGGAAGATGACACTTAGCAGTGCGATCTCGATTTGAGCTAAATGTTCGTTGCGGGGATCTTCTCCGGTGGCTTCCATCCCCAAAGTTGCATTGCTTAGGTTTAATGTAAGGATAGACATTTTCTTAAAAAACTAGTTCAAGGTTAGTATGTGCAGTTCAACTGTCTCAGTGCGCACGAGACTGTCAGCATTCACTCGTCTGTGCATCTTTAGTGTGTGAGGGAGAGCGCAGGCTACAGGTTTTATGTGTTGCTCTGGTGGATGGGGGAGGGCCTTTCATTCAGAAATACTCACGAACACAATATGGCATGCAGAAATGCACAAGATGAAGAAATTGACTATATGTTCTTTATACAAAGACATTTAATTACTTACAGTTTAAGTCAAAAGTTTACATACACCTTGCAGAATCCGCAAAATGTTAATTATTTTACCAAAATGAAAGGGATCATACAAAATTCATGTTTTTTTTTTGTTTTTTTTTTAGTATTGACCTGAATAAGATATTTCACATAAAAGATGTTTACATATAGTCCACAAGAGAAAATATTACTGAAAATAATACTTAATACTGTTGTTACCTGAATGATCCACAGCTGTGTTTTTTGTTTAGTGATAGTTGTTCATGAGTCCCTGCTGTTCTTCAGAAAAGTCCTTCAGGTGCCACAGATTCACAGTTTTTTTGTGTGTGTATTTGAACCCTTTCCAACAATGACTGTATGATTTTGAGATCCATCTTTCACACTGAGGACAACTGATGCTTCAGAAGGAAACATGATGCACTAAGAGCCAAGTGTGTAAACTTTTGAACAGAATGAAGATGAAAATTTTTCTTATTTCGCCTAAATATGTGTATTTTATTTTTCATTTAGTACTGCCCTTCACAACCTACAGAAGATACTTAGATGTTCCCCAGAAGACAAAATAAGTTAAATTTACCCTGATCTTCAAATTCAAAAGATTTTCACCCCTCGGGTTTTAATGTATTGTTTTTCCCAATGAAGCATCAGTGAGCGTTTGGACCTTTTGTAATAGTTGCATATGAAATATATCTTATTCAGGTCTGTACTAAATAAAAAAAATAACATTCATTTTGTATGATCCCTCCTATTTTGATAAAATTATTAACATTTTGCACATTCTGCAAGGTTTATGCCCATAGAACCGCTTGCGGGAAAGTTGTATAATTTGGCACACTAAAATAGAGGACAGTCTCAACTTTAACCATAGCAAGTTTGGAGTCTCTAACTCAAACTCTCTAGCGCCACCACTTGCCCAAACTTTCACTTTCTTTTTGCTGATAACTTTTGAACCATAAGGTTTTTTTTTTCTTTCTATAATTAATTGTTTGTAAAACCTACTTTTTCGAACTCGTCCTAGACGGTTTGTCTGATTTTCACCAAAATTGGCTCAGATCATCTTCAGACCATGCTGGCAAAAAGTTATGGAATTTAAGTTGATTGGACAAACCGTTCTCAAATAACGCGCTAATTAATTCTACGAAAAGCGTGCAAAAATGGAAGTGAGGCCATATCTCCATAACGCTTTGGAATATTGAGACCAAACTTGGTATATGTTATAACAAGCCTGACCTGAGGCTACCTGCAGTGTTTCATCACAGTGCCACCTAGTGGTCAGGAGATATGAAAATTGGCTATTTTTGCTTATTACTTCTTAGTGATTTAGCCAAAAATCTCGAAACTTGTCCCGTTAGATTCGGAGGAGCAATTTTCCCATGTCAGCCATTTTGGGTGTCGGCCATTTTGAATTTAGCTTTAAAATGCTGTATCTTGAGAACGGATCAGCGTATCGTTTCGACAATAATTACATAAATGTTCGGCACCATGCCCTGAATGTACATAAAAATTTTGGGGCCAGCGCCACCTTGTGGTCAAAAGTTATAACGAAATTTATAACGAAAAAAATGGCTTATTGTAATGAAAGTGATCTCAAAATATTCCCTGGGTCAGTCCGAGAACACTGATACCAATTTTGCCAATTTTGGCCAAACTTCCTTTTCGCCATTTTGATGAATGTAGAAAACCTACTTTTCGAACTCCTCCTAGACCGTTAGTCGGATTTTCACCAAATTTGACTCGGATCATCTTCAGACCATGCTGACAAACAGTTATGGATTTCGTGTCGATATTTGAAACCGTTTTCATTTAACGCATCAACGAATTTGCAGGAAAGATGCCAAAGCGCATCTGAAGCTGCATCTCTGCAAAGCTTTGAGATATTTGCACCAAATTTGGTATGTGGCATTACCACCTCACACTGATTACACCACATCAATTTGGTAGCAGCGCCACCTATTGGTCAAGAGTAATGAAGCATTCATAAACAATTAGTTTTAAAATGATCAAAAATGCTAATAACTGTAGATAGCATTAGCCTATTGTAATGAAACTGGTCTCAAAATATTCCTTGGGTCATGCCTACAACATAGAAACCAATAAGGCCACAGTTGGCCGAACTTCCTGTCCGCCATTTTGATTCATGTTGAAAACCTACTTTTTCAAACTCGTCCTAAACCGTTCGTCCGATTTTCACCAAAATCGAGACAGATCATCTTCAGACTGTGCTGACAAAAAGTTATGGATTTCATGTTGATAAATGAAACTGTTTTCGTACAGCGCCTCTACAAATTTTAGGCTTGATGTGAAAATGACTCTAAGGCTATATCTTTGGAAAACTTTGACATAATGACACCAAACTTTGTGTGTACGTTTGTCACCTCACACTAAACACACCACATGGATTTGATAACAGCGCCACCTGTTGGTCAAACCTAATAAGCATTAAATCATATCAGTAGGCGTTCTACAGCATTTTTCTGTCGTTTTGACTAAAATCATCTTAAAATTGCTTCCTTTTACTTATTGTTGCAGTTGGTCTGCTGTTCCTGCCATCCTTAGCTCCTCATTTTCCCCTTTGAGTGCTTGGCCCCGTAATTGCTGCTTGCAGCTATATTTAATATTTAGATAGTTCAACCAAAAGTTTAAACAACATTGGACCCAACTTAAAATAATAATAATAATAAAATTATGAATAAATGATAACAGAATTTTCATTTTTGGGTGAACTCTCTTTATAAATTTGGCACCCTGTACATTGACTTACTCTTAAAAAGCTGTAGGACTGTATAAAAACAATAATCAAGGCCAAAATGATATAATATGTCAATATGAAACAATTATCATATTCAGTAATTCACAATCATATAAAAAAAGAATACTTACATAATCTCTGAACATCCATGGACTTCAAAGCAAAACAGCACGGCACTAAGACGTGACGAGGGTTACTTTATTTCAAAGTAAACACCTGGAGAGTAGGTTACATAACCTTCTAATAACTATGAACTGTTGACAAAAGGAACATATTTTTTCCCTCATAATGAAACCATGGCTACTGCTTCATATGAGATGTCATCTCTGCAGGACAGCTAAATTATTCTCTTAAGTATAATAATTACATCACTCTTCTGAAAGGGCAAAATCCCACATCACACAAACAAAACAAAACGAACTTTGGATCATTGCACCTTTCAATTAAGACGCATCCTTGTTCAATCCAATTACAATAATGAATGAATAACTTACGTCAAACTAAACCACCATTTGTAAAACGAAAATGAGAGAACTTCATGAGTAATGATTAAAAATTCAGAAAGAACATTTTTAGAGAGTGTTAAGTATTATGAATCTGAAACATTTTCTGCAACCTGAACCATTCCGAAATCCCAAGACCATAACCAGATATTCCCAAAAAATTTGGTTGTATTGTATCTGCAAAAGCACAGGACAAAATTAAATAAGTATTATATGTTTTTCCTGATGGTCTACTCTCCATTGACACTATGGAGGCGCACCTTCTAGGCATAGACTTATAATGCATTATTTCATATGCATGCAGAGACAGAAGAGCTTCTGACACTAGTGTATTTTCTTATCTGGTATCAGGATGTGGGGAGGGTGGCCAGAAGTTCCTCTTTGCTCATCTGATAGCGGCTCTTCTTCCACGTGTCTCTAAGCTCCTGAAGGATGGTGCCAATCTCTTTACCCGAGGTAAAACCCAGTTTGCGTAGGTCATGCCCACTCACTGGGAAGCGTGGGATGGACCACTTGCTCAGCTCATCTAAGAGTTTCTTTTCTCCCTGATACTTCAGCAGCTCCAGTACTTTACTCTGGGTGTCCGGTTCTCTAGACTGCAATGAAATAACAACAACTGAGAATTCCAAGAATTTATATTAATATAAGAATTTATTCCTGTGATGCAAAGCTGAATCATCAGCATCATTAAGGCCCTGTTTACACGAAGGGTTTGCCTGCGGTTTGGCCTCTCATTTACACAAAAAACCCTGTTTTTATCACAGTAAACGATTATTTCTTAAAACTTCGGCCAAAGTGGATAAATTTGAAAATGTTTTCAAATGTATCCGGATTAATGTAAACACAGCCTAAGTCTTCACTGTAACATGATGCTTCAGAAATTATTCTGATGTGCTAATTTATTATCAATGTTGAAAAAGTGCTGCTTTTTTTTTTTTTTTTTTTGAACCTGTGATTTTTTTCAGGTGAATAAAATTAATAAAAGGTTAAAGAACAGCATTTAATCAAAAAAAAAATTTGGTAACAATATACACTACTACAAAAAATTATGCATTTTTTAAAAAGAGATACTAAAGACTTATTTTGTTATAAAAGATTTCTTTTGGGAATGAATGCCGTTCTTTAACTGTTTATTAATTTTATTCATCTGAAAAAAATAATCACAGGTTCCAAAAAATATTGAACGGTAGCTTACAACTGTCTCCAACATTGATAATAAATTAGCATATTAGAATGCTTTCTGAAGGATTGTGTGACAATGAACACTGGAGTAATGATGCCGAAAATTCAGCTTTGCATCACTGAAATGAATTCGATTTTTAAGTATATTAAAATAGAAAACTGTTATTTTAAATTGCAATAATATTTCGTAATATTACCCTTTTCCTGTATTTTTGAGCAAATAAATGGAACTTTGGACGAGCATAAGAGCCTTCTTTAAAAAATAAAAATAAAAATTTTACTGATCCCAAACTTTATATATATATATATATATATATATATATATAAATACAAATATAATACATAGTAAATAAAGAATATAGATATACAGAATGTAGAAATGTTCCATTTGCAACTAATTATTATTAAAGTCTTTATAATGTACTACATTATAAAAATAATGTAGTAAAACTAAAAATATTTAAGAAAATTGAATGATAAAATGGCTCAAATTTAAACTAAAAATTAAAAAAACGTTACAAATTTTAAGAGAACATATAAATAAATATAAATATTAATAAATACTATAATAGTACATAAATAAAAAACACTGGAATAACCGTTTTAATGATTATAGGGATAAAGTCGGTCTTCCTGATGTTTGTTTGACAAATTTTCTTACACAAATACATTTTTATATGTCAAAATGCTTTATATGAAATTCAATTAATTTAAATTAAAATGCTGTACATTGACTTAATTTGAAATGAAATTAAATCAATGCACAGCATCTGATGTAACGCCATTTTTTGTACTAAACATTAGAAGCGAAGGAAATGCACATACATCAATGATGAAATCTGTGTACGGTTTCACACCATCATGTTCGTCCTGTCTCTTAACGAGATCTCGTCTGTATTTGACCAAGAAAAGGCCCAGGTTTTTTTCCTCTCTGGACACTTTTAGTCGGAGATCCAGTTTCTCCACATCCTCCTGGCGTCGGAACAGAGCAGCCAAGATAGTCATGGGTTTAGGAGAGCTGTCATGAGCCTTCTGCCAGATCTGTTTCATCTCTTCAACATTGCCATCTGCTGGAAGACCTGTGGGGAAACACACAACAGGTCAGAACATTTGCATGGTTTTTATCTTCAAATAAAAATGAATAAATAAAACATTTATGCAATCTTTCTTTTTTTATGCTATTATTTAATGTCACAAATCTTGTGTAACCATATGGTATTGGTATAGAATTTGTTTTCCGTTTCTTTTTTTTCCACAATTTCCATAAAGTTACACTACTATTTAATGCCCCACAGATAATTTTAGTAGAAAAATGTAAAGCATTTTAATCATAGAAAACTGTATGAATTGCATTGTAAAATTAATTTAGAATAACTTGCATTCAGATGAAAAAAATGAGTGGCAGGTCATTGACTTTGTTATACATTTTAAGTTTTCAGCCACAGTTCCTAACAAATATTTGCATCAGTATTTTTTGTTTCTTACCTGTGTACTGAGCAAGGTCCAACTCATAGACAAGCTCCAGCAGGTGGTCAGCATGGTTTCCAACCAGCATCTTCTTCAGCTCCACCCAGATCCTCTCACCTGAGATTCCTGCCAATCCTCTGCCATTCTCTCTTATTGCTTCCAGAGTCTCGGGTTCATGTTGCCCAGGCTCAGTTGCCACCCGTCCATAGAATCTACAGAGCAATCAGACAGGAAAAAAAAATTAAAGATAAACCATATTTGTCATACATTAGCTATACCAGGGACCTCACTGTATAATTCGTTAAAAATGTTTTTGTAAAAAATATACACTACTGGTCAAAAGTTTTTGAACAGTAAGATTTTTAATGTTTTTTTTTTTAAGAACTCTTTTCTGCTCACCAAGCCTGCATTTATTTGATCCAAAGTACAGCAAGAACAGTAAAATTGAAATATTTTTACTATTCAAAATAACTGTATTCTACTTGAATACATTTCAAACTGTAATTTATTGCTGTGATTTCAAAGCTGCATTTTAGCATCATTACTCCAGTCACATGCTCCCTTAGAAATTATTCTAATATTCTGATTTGCTGCTCAAAAAACATTTTTTTAGAACTTTTTTCAGGTTTCTTTGATGAATAGAAAGTTCAGAAGAACAGCATTTATCTGATATATTATATATCTGATTTATCTGAAATCTGTATCATTATAGATGTCTTTATTATCACTTTTAATCAATTTAAAGCATCCTTGCTAAATAGAAATATTCTAAAAATATATTAAAATATTTTTTTAAATATTTTAGAATAATATATATATTTTTATTATTATAAAAATAATAATGACTCCAAGCTATTGAATGTTATAGTGAAAAATGTTACAAAAGATTTTTATTTCATATAAATGCTAATCTTTGGATCTTTCTATTAATCAAAGATTCCTAAAAAATGTACTCAACTATTTTAAATATTGATAATAATAATAATAATAAAAAATGTTTCTTGAAAAACAAATCAGCATTATGTGAATAAATTACATTTAAAAATTTATCCAAATAGAAATCAGTTACTTTAAAAAGTAAAAATATTTCACAATATAACTGCTTTTGCTGTATTTTGGATCAAATAAATGCGGGCTTGGTGAGAAAAGTTGTGACGTATTGTCAAGTATGGTGACCCATACTCGAAATTGGTCCTCTGCATTTAACCCATCCAAGTGCACACACACAGCAGTGAGAAGTGAACAAACACACACACACTGTGAACACACACCGGAGCAGTGGGCAGACATTGCTCCAGCGCCCGGGGAGCAACCGGGGGTTCAGTGCCTTGCTCAAGGGCACTTCAGTTATGGTACTGAAGAAGAGACTTTTTAAAAACATTAAAAATCTTACTGTCCAAAACATTTTGTCTGGTAGTGTATATGTTGTAAAATATATATGTCATTTATTAACCTTTATATACTGTCAAAGACATATTTCTTTCCAGTAAGAGTGCATAATTACCTGAAATATCTCAGAATTCTAAGGTAGTCCTCTTGAATCCGTAATGAGGCGTTGCCAACAAACTTGACTTTTCTGTTTTTGAGGTCCTCATACCCTTGGAAAAAATCATAGAGAGTTCCATCTAGCCCTGTGAAAAACACAATATAGGACAAAACAAACATACAAAAATAATTCAAAATCCAAATCGATGAGAAATGCAAAGCTCATGCAGGTAAAATATTTTACCTAGAAACATAGAGTTGATGGTGAGATCTCTACGCTCTGCATCCTTCTCCCAGTCAGTGGTAAACTCCACCTCTGCGTGCCGCCCATCAGTCTGTACATCCACTCGCAATGTGGTCACTTCAAAGTTCTCATCATGAAGCTATATAATGTACAAATCCATTTTTTTTATTTCAGTTTGCTTTCATAATGCTGACATCCACAAATCAAAACAGATCAACTAAACCCACTGCAAAGGTTCAATGAAAATGTGATCCTGGACCACAAAACCTTAAGTCTTAAATAGCACAGGTATATTTGAAGCAATAGCCAAAAATACGTGTTATGTAATATGTATTAAAATTCTAAATTATCATTTGTTTTCTTTTATACTAAAAATCATCAGGATATTAAGTAAAGATAATGTTCCATGACGATATTTTGTAAATTTACTACTGTAAATATATATCATATATATATTCATTATTCAAATATATCAAAAATTTATTTTTTGATTAGTAATAAGCATTGCTAAGAACTTAATACGGACAACTTTAAAGGTAATTTTCTCTATTTTAATTTTTTTGCACCCTCAGATTACTGATTTTCAAATAGTTGTATCTTTGCCAAATATACCCAGGTTAACAAACCATATATCAATGGAAAGCTTATGTATTGAGCTTTCAGATGATGTATATATCTCGATTTAAAAAAAAATTGACCCTTATCACTGGTTTTGTGGCCCAGGGTTACATGTGGTTTACAGGTTTGGAATAAAGTAAAATGTTTGAAGAATACCAATATAAAAAATTGTATGCTTCACCTTACCCTGGCAGTAATGGTCCCATGTTTCTCTCCTTTGTTGTTTATCATCCTGACTCCTGCAGCCTGGAACATGCTCTTCATCTCCTCTGGCGTGGCTGTGGTGGCAAAATCCACATCTTCAGGCCGTTTTCCTGACAGAAGGTCGCGCACTGCCCCTCCTGCAATCCTCAGCTCAAACTGGTTCTTTTTAAATATTTCTATTCATCATAACAAATATAACGTTTGTGGACATCTTCCTTGGTAACACAAAGCAAACAGCATGAACACGGTAATCGTTCAAAAGCTTGGACACGACTGATTTATTGTACATAATAAATAGTGTTTTATTTCCATTTATGTTCTTCTTAGTTTTGGTGGCTTTTGGTTACTTGTTTTCTAAAATGTGGCCCTGGAACACAAAACCAGTCTTAAAGAACAGGTATATTTGTAGCAATAGCCAAAAATACATTGTATGGGTTGAAATTAGCAATTTTTCTTTTATGCCAAAAATCATTAGGAAATGAAGTAAATATCATGTTCCATGAAGATGTTTTGTACATTTCCTACCACTTAATTTTTGATTAGCAATATGCATTGCGAAGAACTTCATTTGGACAACTTTTCTCAAATATTTCGATTTTTGTTTTTTGCATCCTCAGATTCCAGCAATAGTATCTCGGCCAAATGTTGTCCTATCCTAACAAACCATACATCAATGGAATGCTTGAATGATTAAAAAGTTTTATGGTCCAGGCCAGGGTCACAAATGTGAAAATAACAAAAATGAGTACTGTATAATCAAAGTGGTACTGAAGTGGTAATACTATGTAGTAAGTACCATGGTACCACCACAGTATTTTTGAAAAGGTTTTAATGAAGTAAAGTAAACTTACCAGCAAGACCAACCAGCCCGTCGGTAAATAACGACTCAAACTCTTTAGTTTTCAGTTGCATTGTGACCAATGACCTGTGTCTCCACGTGAGATGAACTCGGTTGATAAACGAAGGGCGCAGAAATAATTTAGCCCACATCGGTGAACTTTAAGACAATAAAGTCAGTGTCTAAATTTCACATGTCGTATAAAAAATGCTGAATCTTAAATATACATAAACGTTAAGTTAATAAATAGCTCATGGCTTGAAGTGACTCTTCGAGGCTAGTTCGTAAGGTGAAGAGCACATAACGTGATATTACCAAAGAAGTTACAACTGGAGTTAATAAAACGAACAATAAATTGAATAAATGTGACAGGAAGTAAGTTATATTTATTCACCTAAGGAAAAAATATGCTATTTTGCACATGATAGTTTCACTCACTGTGTGCGCAGCCATAACAGACAAGACATCACATAGGGGCGTGGCCAGGCTACGCAGAGTTTCCGGGATAGCTACGTAATGATCTTAACAACCAATGAAAATGGTTTGTTTACTTTTTACAGTCGACCCAGCATGCTGGATTTATTTATAATAAAATGTAGCCTTTATTTTATTAAGGCTGTAAATTAAATTGGATTTTAATGCTATTCTTAAAAACTTAAGTTTGTTTCGTATTCGTGTTGATAAAACTCTCATGTGTTTATTATGTTTTAAGTGCTTTTCTCCACATTATTTAAATGTTAGGTTTATTAGGTTATTGAATCGTTGGGTATTATTCCGTCCGATTCGGTTGTGTAAAACGGTTCAAATGTTTCATTTAAAAGAACCGACTCAAAATAATTATTCGTTCGTGAATTGTAAATCACTGGTTAATTCAATCAGGCGGTAAACCAAGCGTAAATGAACATGTCAGTAGCATGATAATAAACACCATTACCTCTTTGATTGCATCAAGTACTTCAAACAGGATGGTTTGTCTAACTTACATTTAAAGTTACCGCCCATTTAAAGCTAAAGCGCATCGCGAGAGTGAGGAAGTGACAGACTGGTGTATATACAGTGAGCAGCAGCTGCTGGGATCCGGTTAGTTTGATTTAATGGCTAAAGTGGAGATCGCCCCTTTGAGAGGCTGGGATGATTTCTACCCAGGCTCAGAGCGCTTCGCCAAACCAGATATGCGAGATCTGGCGAAATGGAACAACAGAGTGGTCAGCAACCTCCTGTACTATCAAACTAACTATCTGGTTATGGCAATCATTGTATTCCTGGCTGTAGGGTAAGTCCAGTAGCCTGTCTTCTTTGTGCATGCATGCACAATATGGGATTTATTTAACTGTAAACAGAATATTCAAATAGTATTTCTAATTTGCTTTGGGTACGTCAACGCAAACATCGCATTACAGAAAGTATCGCGAGAAGTAATATCTGCTGAAACAAAATACACAAAGCAAATGCAGATGCAAAGTCATCTTAAAATAGTTTTAAATTAACGTAAATGTTTTTAACACGGTACTATGATACTGTATTTTTCGGATACGTACTAATCATGGAAGTTGTCGTTTTAGTACCTTGCACTACCGGTCAAAAGTTTTTGAACAGTAAGATTTTTCATGCCGTTTTAAAGAAGTGTCTTTTGCTCTCCAAACCTGCATTATTCGATCCAAAGTACAGCAAAAACAGTCAAATTCTGAAACATTTTTACTATTTAAAATAACTGCTTTATATTTGAATATTTTTTTTAAATGTAATTTATTCCTGTGATTTCAAAGCTGAATTTTCAGCATCATTACTTTAGCCACACGACCCTTCAGAAATCATTCTAATATTCTGATTTGCTGTTCAAAAAAACATTTATTATTATTATGTTGAAAACAGCTAAGTAGAATTTTAAGTTTCTTTGATGAACAGAAAGTTCAGAAGAACAGCATTTATCTGAAATAGAAATCTTTTGTAATATTATAAATGTCTTTATCATCGCTTTTTGATCATTTAAAGCATCCTGGCTAAATATAAGTATTAGTTTCATATATATATATATATATATATATATATATATATATATATATATATTGCTAATAATAATAATTATAATAAATGTTTCTTAAACAGCAAATCAGCATATTAGAATGATTTCTGAAGGATCATGTGACACTAAAGACTGGAATAATGATGCTGAAAATGTAGCTTTGATCATGGAATAAATTCCATTTTAAAATATATTCAAATAAAAAAAAATTTAAACAGTCAAAATATATTTTACAATATTACTGCTTTTGCTGTATTTTACACAAATAAATGCAGGCTTGATAAGCAGAAGAGAATCCTTAAAAAAACATTAAAAATCTTTTGACTGGTAGTGTATAATTTGACAGGAACATTGTACCTTGGTATCACCACTGTACTTTTTGAACGAGAATTTCATGCTGCTCTGAAGAAAAGCAGCTGTTCTCATGTCAAGTTTTCATTCAGTACAATTTAGAGCATGAGGTAATTCTTAGCTAAATATAGTTAGTGGGTTAGTTAGTTAATCTGGGCACACATAGTTGAGCTGATATGTGGGCAGCTGTGTTTGTAAAATGAAGGCCAGTCTAATGTCTGGGGGATTTGGGTTTGGCTCTAATATTATAGCTAGTTGCTAAGACTGAACAATATTTAAGGATGTAATCACATGACGCTGACAGTGAGCATGAGCAAAAGACACAAGAGCAGTTAGTCATGCCATCATTTCGCAACCATTGACGGCATGTCACGTCAAGATAATTATCTAACTGTCAGGTTTATTAATTTTTAAAACCAACATGGAAAATGCCTCCTTTTGTCAATATTTTCGCATTTACACTTTATAACCATTAGGTGTCACCATTGACATGCTTGTATAACCTCATATACCTAAGACTGATCTAAAACAATTTCAAGTAATCTTGAAGAAACATTTAATTAGCACACTGCTTATTTCTAAAGACATTGATGAATACATTGAAGAATTTTTAGACACAAATGATGTTGGCTTCGATAACATCCTCTCACCATCTAATTCTCTATCTGCAGGATCTTAAACCCTGTGAGCATGTTCACAGGTGCAGCAGTCATCGCTTCTGTCTTCATTGGCTCTGTGTGGGCTGGGGAAAACAAGGCGATCATTAAAAAATTCAAGAAGGAGAACCCTGCTTTGTTTGTGTTCCTGGTAATGGTTGTGAGCTACTTCCTCATGACACTCTTTGGTGGAGTTATGGTGTTCTTGCTTGGAATCAAGTTGCCTCTTCTCTGTAAGTTTCTTAAGAAAATAATCATCAATATCATAACTCTAGAAACAAAAAACAGCCTGTTTTCATAAGACGTAAATCTTTTAAATGGAATACAATAAGATATTTTGTGGCTTGTTGGAAAAAGCAAATGCAGTTTATTCAATCCAGATATTACGGTATTTAACATGCAACATCATGAAGCATCTGGAAGCTTAAAGTGCTTTGTCATTTTGCATTTCAGTCATTTTTGCACATGCATCGCTTCGCCTGCGGAACATGAAAAACAAACTGGAGAATAAGATGGAGAGTGCCGGCCTCAAGAAATCACCCATGGGAATCATACTTGAAGCACTTGGTCAACAAGAAGAGAACCTCAATAAAATTCAAGACTTTCTGGAGAGCAAACTCAAAGAGTGAACTTACTGAGCTTCTCACTCATACATGAAGGAACCGCTTTCAGCTGGTACCACTTTGTTTCTTCCATGTTTAATTGGGCAAAACAAAAAGTATTTTTCTCAGTGTGTTTTTTTCTATAATGGAATGAAAAAATTGTACTGGAAGTAAGAGTGTTTTATAATGTTTGTTTACATCTCAGGTCAAATGTAAGAGGATGCAATTCAAAACTTCTTCCAAAGATTTTTCTATGACCTGTAGGGAAACGTGTCATATGTGCAAAGTATTCTTCTCTCCCAATATACATTCATTCATATACAGTTGAGGTCAGAAGTGTAATTATTTGACCAAAAGAAGAGGGATCATATAAAATGCATGTTATTTTTTATTTAGTACTTACCTGAATATGATATTTCACATAAAAGACGTTGACATATAGTGCACAAGAGAAAATAATAGTTGAATTTTTAAAAATGATCCCGTTCAAAAGTTTACATACACTTGATTCTTAATACTTTGGTTGATACCTGAATGATCCACAGCTGTATTTTTGTTTAGTGATAGTTGTTCATGAGTCTCTTGTTTGTCCTGAACAGTTAAACTGCCTGCTGTTCTTCAGAAAAATCCTTCAGGTCCCATAAATGCTTCAGTTTTTCAGCATTTTTGTGTATTTGAACTCTTTCCAACAATTACTGTATGATTTTGAGATTCATCTTTTCACACTGAGGACAACTGAGAGACTCATATGCAACTATTACAGAAGGTTCAAACACTCTCTGATGCTCCAGAATGGAAAAATAGGCATTAAGAGCCGGGGGTGAAAACTTTTGAACAGAAAGAAGATTTCTTATTTTGCCTAAATATCATATTTTTTTTCATTTAGTGCTGCCCTTCAGAAGCTACCAAATATACTTGCATGATCTCAAAATCATACAGTCATTGTTGGAAAGGGTTCAAATGCACAAAAATGTCGAAAAACCAAAGATATTATGGAACTGGAAGAACAGCAGGCAGTTAACTGTTCAGGGGGGTGTTCCATAAAACAAGTTTACCAAATAAGCCAGGCTTATTTCAGTTAGTCTGACTTATTGTCACTTGATTTGGCACAAAATAAGTCAGACTAACTGAAATAAGCCTGACTTATTTGGTAAACTTGTTTTATGGAACACCCCCCAGGACATACAAGGAACTCGTGAACAACAAAAACAACAACTGTGGATCATTCAGGTAACAACACAGTATTAGAAATAGGCTTGAGCTTAAACTGTAAACTTTGGAACAGGATCATTTTTATAAATTCAACTATCAGTTTTTCTTATGGACTATATGTAAATGCCTTTATGTGAAATATCTTATTCAGGTCAGTACTAAAAAAAAATAACATGTATTTTATATGATCCTCTTATTTTCGTCAGATTCTGCAAGGTGTATGTAAACTTTTGACTTCCACTGTATTAAGACAATTCAAAGTATAACATGACCAGGTTTATAATCTTCAAATGCAATGTGATAACTGGAATTCTACAGCAACAGAAAACTCCTGCAGTTTTGATAATGAACTGTATTACTCTGTAGAGGAATTGTTTACTTCTGTTTGTTGTTGTTGATGTGAACTGTTCATTGGTGATGCAGCTGTGTTGTAAAAGCAATAAGCAATTTGTGTCCTGCATTATAGTGATTTTACAAAAGGAAACGTGTTTTAGATGCTCCTTTTTTCACATCATGTCTAAGATCATCCCTTACCTTTGGATAAGCTTTATTTTTTGAATGTGCTATTTGCGTTACAAACCAGTGTGTTTACGATTGTGATAAAGTGAAATAATATTATAAATAGTTTTCAGCATATAGTGGTGTTAACAGGTTAAAATAACTGGATGTGAATGACAACAGAAGCTTTAAACATTCAAGTTCCAAATGGCAGCACCTGCTATTATGTTCAAAATAAAGTGGATGATCCTAAATCTATGCAAAATGTGTTAATAAAGGCCTGTTTTGGTACCACTGTGTTTTGTTTTAATCAAATTAATTGAACACTGTTTCATGTTGTGCTGGCCACGATGTTGTATTTATGCAGAAGCACCATGCAGAGGTTTTTAATGCTTCTACAAGACTTGAAAAATGTTTTCCAAAAGTATTCACTCCTTTGTGTAAAACCTTTTTTAGAGAGGAACAAATGAACTGAGTGGCCCACGCAGTGCATACGACTGTTTCCAACAGCTGTGTCTCATTACAAACTCTCAGAATGACTGAACTTGTGGACTTACATCAAAAAATAAAGAGTCTTTAAAATGTATGAGGAAATATGACTTTAAAGGTAGTTTATTCTCACATCTGATTCACATTCTGTCCCCCTCTCTTATATTACGCAGTCTATTACAGGGTTTTTGAAAGCAGCTCACAACATCTGTGCAAACTTACCTGCAGTAAATCATGCGTAGTTCCTCCAGATCTGAACCTGCTGAATCAGCAACTTTACTTTCATGTGTTTATATTTAAAAACAGACACCAAATCTGAGCTCTTTGAATTCTAAAATGCTGAGCAAATAGATAACTAGATGAGTAAAGTTTGAGAACAAACTTTGAAGTTGGCTTGAGAAAGCTTAACCAGAAATTTTGAAAGCACCTGTAAAAGCTTAAAGGGGTCCTATTATTCTTTTTCACTTTTTGAAATTTAGACATAGATGTGTGCAGTGTGTGGTAGAGATTTATTCATCATACAGTGTAGATAGCTTCACTAGCCTTATGCTGGAGCTGGTTACGGGCATGTAAATAATTAAATAAATTAGCACAATAATCATAATAGCATGCATCGGCGATCTCACAAGCTGGTATGTTGTTAGCATGATCAAAATGTTACTTGCATGTTGCCAACATGTTTTTGTTTTAGCATGTTGCTAGAATGTTTCTAAATGGATTAGCATGTTGCTAGCATGATTAGCATGTTGGTGCTTGCATGTTGGTAACATGTTTTTAACACAGTTAGCTTTGCTGCTAGCATGTTTTAATGCAATTAGCATGTTTCTAGCAGGATTAGCATGTAATTGGCATGTTTTAACATGATTTAATGTTGTTAACACAATGAAAAAAATCCAGCTAAAAACCAGCTAACACCAAATAAACCAGCTGATTTAGTACAAAAAAACTGCTTAAAACCAGCTGATTCAGTAAAGAACTAGCTAAAACTAGCTAAACCAGCCGAATTAGCAAAAAAAAAAAAAAAAAACTGCTTAAAACCAGCTGATTTGGTTAAAAAAAAGATTAGAATGAGCAAATCCAGAGAACTAGCAAACAGCCAGCTAAAAACAGCTAAAACCAGCTGAATTAGCAAGCAGCCAGCTAAAACAAAACCATCTAAAACCAGCTGAACTGGCAAACAGCAAGCTAAAAACAGCTAAAACACAGCTAAAACCAGCCGAATTAGCAAAAAGCAAGCTAAAAACCAGCTAAAACCAGCTGATTTAGTAAAAGAGACATCTTAAAACCAGCTGATTCAGTAAAGAAACAACTAAAAAACCAGTTAAAACCAGCAGAATTAGCAAACAGTCAGCTAAAACCAGCTGAATTAACACGACTTAAGCTGATTTAAGCTGAAAGTAGCTGGTTTAAGCTTGGCTAACGTAACGAAAAAAATCCAGCTAACACCAACTAAAACCAGCTGATTCAGTAAAGAACCAGAAAAAAACAGCTGATTTAGTAAAAAACAACAACAACAAAAACAGTTGTTAGAACCAGAACCAGTTGAAACCAGTTTAGGCTGGTTGTCTAGTCTTAGCTAGTTTAAGATAAAAGTAGCTGGTTTAAACTTGGTTCGTCTTTTATCAAGACTTCCAGTTTGACCAGCTAAGACCAGCCTGCCCTGACCAGCTAAAAATTGGCTAAAACCACTTTAAAACCAGCTTGGGAGACCAGCCAAAGCAGCCAACCAGCTAACATAATTAAAAAAATCCAGCTAAAAAACAGCTAACACTAAGTAAACCAGCTGATTCAGTAAAGAACCAGCTAAAAAAAAAAAAAAAAAAAACAGTTAAAACCAGCTGAATTAGCAAAAACCCAGCTAATGAACAGCTAAAACAAGTTGATTTAGTAAAAAAAAAAAAAAAAAAAAACCATTAAAGCCAGCTGATTCAGTAAACAACCAGCTAAAACCAGTTAAAACCAGCTGTATTAGCGAATAGCCAGCTAAAACCAGTTAAAAAACAGCTTAAAACTTCTGATATAGCAAAAAAAACTGTTAAAACCAGCTTAAGCTGGTTGTCTGGTCTTATCTAGTTTAAGCTGAAAGTAGCTTGTTTAAGCTTGGTTGTTTTTTTAGCAGGACTCCCAGCTTGACCAGCTAAAAAAAAAAAGAGAGGCCAAAACCACTTTAAAACCCAGCCTAAGCTTCCAACCAGCTAACATAATGAAAAAATCTAGCTCAAAACACCAAGTAAAACCAGCTGATGTAGTAAAAAAAAGAAAAACAGCTTGAAACCAGCTAAAATCAGCTGATTTAGTTAAAAAACGAGGTTAAAACCAGCTGACTCTGTAAAGAACCAGCTAAAAAAGTTAAAACCAGCTGAATTAGCGAATAGCCAGCTAAAAACCAGCTAAAACCAGCTGATATAGCAAAAAAAAAAAAACGTTAACAACCTGTTAAAACCATCTTAAGCTGGTTTTCTAGTCTTATCTTGTTTAAGCTTCGTTGTTTGTTTTTTTAGCAGGACTCCCAGCTTGACCAGCTAAAAATACTAAGTAAAACCAGCTGATTTAGTAAAAAAAACAGCTTGAAACCAGCTGATTCAGTAAAGAACCAGCTAAAAACTAGTTAAAACTAGCTGAATTAGCAAAGAATCAGCTAAAAACCAGCTAAAATAAGCTCACTCGGTAAAGAACCAGCTAAAAAATGGTTTAAACCAGCTAAAATATCTAACAACCAGATTAAAAAACAGCTAAAACCAACTGTTTTAAAGCTAGTTTAATCTGAAAGTAGCTGGTTTAAGCTCGGTTTGTCTTTTAGCAGGACTCCCAGCTTGAGCCGGTGTTCTGACAATTTTTGCTACCCTGTCAGATTTTGCTACCTCCCATTCAAACAGATGGTAGGAAAATTTGACAGCGAAAAAAAATCAGCCAACTTAATAAGAAATATCAGAAACAGTGCTGGGGATAACTCATTACAAGTACCACAAGATACGTAATCAGATTACTTTAAAATATCTGAGTTACTTTTTCAAATAAGGAACACTATTTTTTTTTATTTTGCACCAGTTAACAGGCAATTAAAAAAAAAAACTCTTAAGACACCTTGAGCAAATCTATGATGAAACTCAAAAACTACCTTCCCCATCTCCAAAGGTTAAACATGACCTCATGTCTAATAACCTTCAGGTGCATAAGGTGACCATTGTTGCACACTTTTACACAGCCATGTGATTTCAGATGAGCAACTGAGCGATCATACAGGCCTATTTATTAACTGACACACTGTCTGGAATAATTAGGTAAATAAAACACCAGTTACTCATTTACAGATGATTATATTAGAATAATATTATGTCTATGTAGTGTGAAGTTTAAATGGGCTGCGTAACCACAAACCCACTTGACAACTGGAAAGATGTTGTGTGTGTATTCATAAAGGACTAATAGACGACCATTGTTTGCATGGGTTTGGAGTCGGATGACCTGGCTGATATCTTTGTACAGCTGGTGGCTACAAGAGCAAGGGGAGGTTAGACAGAAGGGCACAGCTGCAGCACAAACATCCCAGCATACAAGCATACTTCAGAAGCAGTGTAGGGCGGACGGCCCCGAGCCACAGTTCGTCAGAACAAAGCCTCTGTATCTCTCAGAGCCAAGAGCAGAGGGCAATGTGAGGCAAGAGCAATCACTGCAAGAGCTTTAGGGCAAATGTCATAAAGAAATACCACAATAAAATAAAATAAAAACTATAGATAATACCCTATACCCACTAATACACACACACACACACACACACATATATAAAACATTTATACACAAACATAAATATATACACATACTTTTTTACACATATTTTGGATTGATATATAGTTTTACAGTATATTTATTTTGTATTATGTATCGTTGAAATTATGTTATGAGCTTGACACTAAATTAGAGCTTATACATTAGATGTCACACTACATCTTTTTTATTTGAACCAAATTAAAATATCTTTGAACCAATGTTTTTATTCTATTAATGATCCAAGTGTGAACATTATTACGTGAATTATGGATATTTATCAAAGGCGTAGCATAGAAAGCAAGCCAGCCAGCCACATGATGCGTTGTGAGCTCATTCTGTACACAGATGACTGATTGCTTATCTTTAGGGGAGTGGCTCATGTGCTCTTAGCAGAGTCTCGAAACAAGTTTTTCTGGTTTTATTCTGTACTCCACAGATGATGACAAGCTGCTTGTTCTCATGAGAATACAGTCTGAAGTGTATACCTTCAACAAAAGTGGTTGTGTTTTCATGCGTTTTCACTTTAATAATTCATTTTTCTTTTTTCATTCATATTGCTACCAGTAAGTTTTTTTTTGTTTGGATAAGCAATGCATAGAATTGACTTATTAATGTTAATACACTGGCTTACTGTCATGTTCAGCCAAGCTTGCAACTTCCTTATTGCATCCCAGCAGGTGGTATTTCCTTATGAAGCCATGAAAAAAAATTATATTTCCAATTATAAAAACCAATCCACTCAAGTGCTGAATACTGACAAAAAAAAAGTAGGGCAACATATGTTTGTTTCATCTTTTAATTCCAATGACTTTTTTAGACAAATTACTAAGAACCAGCTTGAGAAATCCAAACTATATATTATATGCTTTAAAACAAATCTTTCAAAATGATAAAAACAAATTTCTCTAAAAAGTGAAAAACGTATCAAATGTTTTTACAGTATTTACAAAAATATACAATTCCCTTCTGAAGAGAAAGAGAGATGCTGTGCGCTCAGTTACAGTTTCCAATCTTTCAGAGTGAGCAAAGTCCATTAGGGCATAAAAGTGCAGTAAATGGCCATAATTAGTGTACCTGGATAATTGTTAGTGACAGTACAAAAACAATTACACTCCCATACAGTCATGTTTCAATTATTAGAGCGGTTGTAGTCCGGTTTAAAAGGATTAGAGAAGAAACTGAATACTTGGCACTGGCTGACGCAAAGTAACTTTTTGACAGACATGATTTACTAGTATTTGCTAGTGCGAAAACAGAAATACTGCTCGGGACCAAGTGCAAATGTTAGTTGCACGCTAATAAAAAAACAGCACTGCTGGTTGTGAACGGTACACAGATGTCCCAATACAAAGATAGATACTTGTTATTGTGAATGCTTTTAAACTAAATTTGATGACTGAGAAAACACTGAGTGAAAAGGCTGTTGTCGCACTATTGCAAGTACTCGGTTTAGTTTGCAAACACTGTAAAAAAAGTTTGTTGAGATCATTTTTTTTTGTTGAGAAAACTCGGGTTTCAATCCTTCATATCATAGTTTGCTTGTGCCTGATGAAATACTAACGTTTTAATATCCTTCGGTCTCATAGTGTGTACTGAGGCGATGTATCCAGTTCATTCTGCCCAGAGCGTTAAAAGTTTCACCCACAGCAGTTTTGTCTTGAAGACTATCCGAAGTGCTATCCCATAGGTTTGTTCACCATTAGAATGCATTGTCCATTCGAGTCACCTAGCAGGATCTACTTCACACGCATGTTTTAAGGCTCTCGTCCGGCAACATTCCTACCTTTGGAACTCGCTGGCTTTATAAAGCAGATGCTATGAGAACAAGGCACGTGAGGGTGAGCTCTCTACACTATCGTTCCAGGTTTGGAGTTCTCATGCCAATAGAGCTGCTGGTCTTCAGAGTCAAAACTGCTGTCCATCGGGCTGCTCGTGTGCGAATCGTGGTGGTTCACGTCTATGTAGGATCTGCAAATGGAAAACAGTGAAATGTTTTACTAATGAGATCTTTCTTGAGAAATACGCTGATTTATTGAATACTTCACACCCCAGTGGTACATAATATCCATCAACACAACACCAGATATACTAAAAGCCAAAGTCACGGTCAATAGTTTTGCAAGAAACACTGTTACAAAAATAACTCATTGTGCTTCTGGTTTTGCTGCATTGTGTACAAAGGAATTCAGTACATCTGGTCAAGAAACAAGCCTTGTTTCTATATGTGATTAATATGTTTAAACATCTGATTTCAAGTAGTTTGAGTGAGACACAACATCACTGAACAGTGTTAAAAACATTCACACACCTGAAGCAGACCATACAAAAACACACACGTATGCTAGTCATAACTTGCACACAGCAATCAAAAACAGTGCAGGGTTCCATGCTTCCCCCTCAAAACAAGACTTCACCCTTTTTTTTGCAAGGAAACACACAACCATCCCACCACCAGTGAGTAGCGCTGTGGAAAAGACTGCGGTTTTGTTAACCCCCGAGTGATTCGTCATTAAAGTTAGAGAGTCAAATTTTGAGTCCTTCATATCTCACCAATGTTTTATGTGTTGTCTGTGTCACTAGCAATGACTGTAAAAGTATTCCGGGTCATAACCGCTGGCAACAGCGCCAGGCACCTCTAGAGGCACTGGCAATGGGCTTCTCCTGCCCGGAGTCATCCACCCGTACTCGGGTGGGTATCTGTCCGTAAGAGGGTCAGGAGGCGGAGCCAGCAGATGGGGGTCAGGGCTGGTTTGGGAGGAAGGCAGCAGTCAGATCAAATGGATAATGTGTTCATGTGCGCTCATTACACAAACACAGCCAGAGAGAGATGACTGGATGTATGTTGATGCTTAAAGGGACAGTTAAAAAATAAAAAATAAATATCTGGCCATTTGCTCACCCTTTATGTTGTTGCAAATTCATATATTGTTATTTCTGGCATTTAAAAAATGATATATAAGTGGTTTTAGTCATAACGAGGATTGCGGCAGAGCCAGTGCTGTGTTGTTTGCATGTTTTTTTTTTCCTTACAAACATTAGTTTTTATGTGAAATTTATGAAAACTAGATACAATTTTTTGCTTTTCAGCAAGTGCCTACAGTTTTCTACCAGCTATTTTTAGTTTCTTTATAAAGAAAATGTAACATTTGATATATTATTTTTTACTATGTATTTACATGATGAATATATAATAAATCTATTAATATGAATACACTACCAGTCAAAAGTTTTTTTTATGTTTTTAAAGAAGTCTCTTCTGCTCACCAAGCCTGCAATTATTTGATTTAAAGTACAGCAAAAACAGTACAATTTTAAAAGATTTTTTTACTATTTAAAATAACTGTTTTCTATTTGAATATATTTAAAAATGTAATTTATTCCTGTGATTTCTTTCTATAGATATATTCTATAATTTCTTTTCCCCTAAAAATAAATAAATAAATAAATTTAAAAAAATGGATCTTTCTATTCAATCCTTAAAAAAAAGTACTCAACTGTTTTAAATTTTGTAAGTAATTAATAATATTATAATATTATAAGTAATAATCTGGAGTAGTGCTGGAGTAATGATTGAAAATTTGAAAAAATTAAAAATAAAATAAATAATAAAATTTTGCTTTGATCACAGGAATAAATTACATTTAAAAAATATTCAAATAGAAAGCAGTTATTTTAAATATTAAGAATATTTCACAATATTAATGCTCTGCTGTATTTTGGATCAAATAAATGCAGGCTTGGTGAGCAGAAGAGACTTCGTTAAAAACACTAAAAATCTTACTGTTCAAAAACCTTTGACTGATAGTGTATATTTCTAATAATTTATATTTATAAATATAAATACATTTATTAAAAATATTCAGACACTTAGACCTGACCATGTTTTGCTTAAGTGGTTTTTCTTTAATTGCTAATGCAATCTTTTAAATCTTAAATAAACTGTGATAAAGTGAGAAATGTTGAAGGTGTCTGAATACATTTGACTGAACGTGTTGGTCACTCGACACAGTCTCTATATTTGCATTTTTATAGAAGAAACTGTGGTTTCTCTAAAAACTTGAAGAATATGTTTTTGGAACGATATGAGGCTGAGACCGCAAGTGTGAACTACTCCTTTAAAAGGCTGCTTGGAGAAACACAAGCACATGTAAAAGTAAGCCATGCAGTTGTACTTTTACAACACACAACAAGCCAGACATCCTGAGACGCTGACTAAACAACAAGTCACGCTGAGTACAGACAGAGCAAGCCCACACGGCTGGCGCTTTACTTACTATCAAGGGCTACACTTAGCAAATGAAGCTTTATTAACCCTTGCATGTCTTGCACCACCAGTTTGAGGCGGGGACAACCCCATCTGCTTCATCTGATAGCAAGAGGAGGAAGAAGGAAGAGGAGGAGGAGGAGGGAGGGAGGAAGAGCAAGCTTGGGAGAAATGAGGAGGATAGTACTGAGGGCTGGCGGGGTAGTGCCAAGCACGTTTAGAGTGCGAGCTGGAGCCTCTGTGAGGGGAAAAAAACGGTCATAGGGAGAACAAAGCGTGAGAGGAGATACTGCACCAGCGCTCCTGCAGAACTAACCAGATGCATGGTGTCAGGCAAGCTGTTAGCTAAAACATGCCCTGTAGCATATCAGCTAGACGCACTCAGAAAAAGGTACAAAAGCTGTTACTGGGATGGTACCCTTTCAAAAATTAAACCTCTGTACCTAATTTACCCCTAAAGGGTGCATATTAGCCTTAAAGGTACAAATTAGTACCTAAATGGTACATACCAGTAGCTTTTGAAAGTGTAATGCCCCAGTTACAGCATTTTCACAACTAGGCAAACATCATAAAATAAAAATACTTAATCCGAACTAGAATTAATTTTGAAAAAGTAAAAAAAAAAAAAATTTACTTTTCTTTTTTCTTGGTTAAAAAAAGCCCACCCAAGCTTCTATGACATGGAACGGGACCATTCAATGTAGGTCTATAGGATTTTTCACCCTTTTTAATTTGAGGTGCTATAGACCCACACAGTAATGAGTTCCTTGGCATTGTGATGGTGGTGCTTAACTCTGGTTAAGATGGTTCAGATAAAGGCTAATGAGGTAATCAGTAAAAGACGATGGAGCATAGAAGAGTCGTACCTGCTGTGTAAGGGTTGGCTGTAATGGACAGTGTTGTATCCGTAGGACTGATGGTGTGCGGGAGGCATATCATACTCTGACATTGCCATGCCTGGTCGACCGTGCCAGTTTCCTGAACTGACTGTGATGACATTAAGATAAAAGGAAATTAATGAAGGAGAACCTCATTCATGTTCAAGAAAGAAGAAAAATGACTCAAGACAACATCAAAAACAATCAATGTTTCAGAATGGCCAGAATAATTCAATGGTTGATAATTCTCATTTGCCATCAACCTTTTGAGGATTCAAGGATTAGTTCACTTCCAGAATAAAATTTCCTGATAATTTACTCAACGCATCATCCAAGATGTTCATGTCTTTTTCTTTAGTCAAAAAGAAATGAAAGACTTTGAGGAAACCTTCCAGGATTTTTCTCCATATAGTGGACTTCAATGGGGATCAACAGGTTGAAGGTCCAAATTGCGGTTTCAGTGCAGCTTTAAAAGTCTCTACACGATCCCAGACAAGGAATAAGGGTCTTATCTTGCGAAGCGGTTTGTCATTTAAAAAAAAAAAAATACAAATTTATATACTATTTAACCACAAATGCTCATCCTGCCCTAGCTCAACCTAAATTAGTTTTTTTTTTTTTTTTTTAGAAAATGAACAATCATTTTGCTAAATACAGTAGGGTAGGCAAAAAACTCTTATCTCATT